>NW_009204140.1:0-1145 GCF_000690835.1 Fulmarus glacialis
GATGGGGGGCTGTGCCAGGGGGTCACCAGCTGCTCCCCACAGCCCTGGCAGGGCACAAGGCCCGTGTCCCTGCGGGGACGGATGCCCCACTCATCACCCCCCCACGCCCAGCTCCCCTGAGCCGGCTCCAGCCTTTGCTGGCAGGCGCCCCCCCAACCCACCACCCCCCAAAAAACTCCCAGGGAACGCGGGGATGATTCATCTCGGCAATTTCTTCCTCCTCCTCAAGGAGGGCTCAAAGGCTCTGTGACGAGCCGCTGCAGACTGATTCATCGGTATTGGGGGGGCTCAGTGCCCCCCCAGAGCAGGCAGGGTGCTGCCTGCACCCCGGCGCAGGTCAGGGATGGCAGAGCAGTGGTCTGCATCCCTGCCAGCGGGCATGGGGCCATCCCAGTACACGGACCAGTCGGGACTGGTGATGCACCGCTCTGGGCTGGTATCTCCTCTCCGATTCTTTCTCCCCACATCCCAGCCCGGCCGGGGGAAGGCCAACGGGCTCCTGCCCTCCCTGCTCCTCCAACGGGCGGGAGCTGCTCCGAGCCTTGGCAGCGGCAGGGAAGCACTTCCACTAAAACCTGGTGTTCTGAGGCAAAAATCCTTTTGGCTCAAGGCTGAGAGCACCTTGTTTTCAGAGCATCTAAATTTGGATCCTCCCCATTCATGGAGCCGCTGGGATATTTCTGCTTGTGCCCGAGGCAGATGCGTCCCAGCTCCGCCACCGAGCCCAGCACCTTTCTGGGACACGAGTGTCACTTTTGGAAGCCTTATGTAATTTCAAGTGTCTCTCAGATTACTACATAGTGACATTTTTTTTCTCCTTTTGATGCCATTGCTCATTTGATTGCAGCTTTCCATGTATTGCTGTTTCTCAAATTCTCCCCCCAGCACCTCGGTATGGGAATACCGAGGTTTGGTTTATGATCTCCATCTTGTTTAAAAGACCCAGCCTTTTTCTCCCCCGTTAATTTTACCGTGGGATCCAACTGGAACATTTGCCTTTGACCAGAGGGTAAGTGTTGCAAGGTCTGCCCCGCTGCCCTTGGGGTCCCCTTCACCTCCCCAGAGGAGCTGCGAGAGGATCGGGTCCGCAGTGACCTGGCACCGAGCGCAGCCGTGTCCCAGACTGTGGAGACAGAGTGAGAGAC
>NW_009204141.1:0-72790 GCF_000690835.1 Fulmarus glacialis
GGGCGGGGGCGGTTGCCGCGTTGGCAGGGGAAGGGGCTGAGGGGGCGGTTGGTCATGGGCTGCCCCAGGCTTCGGGGCCAGACGAGCAGGCAGAGCCCTCAAGGGGCGGCTGTGACTTCCGCAGCCAGGTTGCAGTGTTTCCCTAGGGTACGGCAGGGGTCTTTAAAAAATTTATGTCCACCCCCCGCGGGTTTGGCTACGGTGTTACGGTTGTTTCAAAAGAAGGATGGACTCATGTCTTTGTGTGCTTAATCCTAGTTTAGAGCTGTGTATCTCACTTGGTTTCTGTCCAGTGTGCATCAGTGAGAAGTAACCCAACAGGCTGTGCTGCACGTCTTGTCTTGCCTGATCTTTGGCCACAAATTGTGAAATTGTGCTCGCTGGCCTTGGGCAATAGAGGTTTCCAGTTTTTCTTTATACAAAGGTGCTGTGTAGGGATTGTGCAGACAGGGAAAAGTCACTCCTTGTGGAATTAAAGAGGAAGAGACTTTGGTTCTAAAACTCCTGATCTGTTTAAACTTTTCGAAGCCATTTTTGCTTCCCTTCCTAGCATTTGGCTTGCATGCTAACAAAGAACAGGCTTCCTAAAGCATATTGTGTTGAGTAGAGTTTGAAATTCAAAGCAGTGGTGATGTTGACCTCATTCTGATTTTGTTTGGTTGTTTTTAGGAAATCAGTCACGATACTAAGAAATTCCGATTTGGGCTACCTTCACAAGATCATATATTAGGATTACCTGTAGGTAAGTACTGGAAACACTTCATTACAAGTATTTCTGTTTTTAGGATTTATAACTGTACTCATGGTTCTTGGACTTCTGGCTGTTTGGGAATTTAATGCTCAGCAAAGCAAGGAGTTAAAAGCTGCATGTGAATACTGCTGTGTCAGAGAGAAGTGTCAGATTTCCCAGAGGGTTGTATTTTTGATCTTTTGTGTGTGCTTTGTTCTGCTTGTGTTAAATTGTGTGGTGTAGTTTAGAACAAGAACAGTGAAACTGAACTGAGTCTGATGAAATTCACCACCGGTCAGAATATAGGCAAGAATATGGTATCTGTCAAAGCTTTTTCATATTTCTTATTCCATCTGGTGCCCTCAGTTTATTGTCAACTGCCCTCGTGCTTTTGATGAATACAGTCACACTGGTAGATGAGAAAGAGAACAATCTTCTTCTGCCTGGGAAGCTATTCTGTGCAGAACAAGGGGGAAAATAGAACTACTGTATATAGAAAATGCTGAAATATTCAGAGCCTTTTCTGTGCATGCACTTAGCTTTGATTTACATACATATGTGTACAACTTTGTCTTGCTTTCTGTAGCATGAAGTTCATTTCAGACTGGACTTGGCACAGGCTTCTTTCCTGTACCTTGCAAAACTGATGGCATTGAACCTTGGACCTTGAATTAATGGTAATCTATACAGGGGAAAGTCTCCCTTTCTGATCTGCAGATGTGGCAGATGTAGCCCTGTTTGTGCTGTACTATGTTTTGCAGTTTTCCTTGCTGTATGACAAGTGTCAGGGTCTTTCCCATTCCGTGCTGTGAGCACATCCTTCTTGCATGCTGCCTGTCAAGGGCATTTCTCCACATTCTCTTCTGGCTTGTATGGGAAAGTGTAATTGAACTGTCCACATCAACTAGACAAATGATAAACGAATTGAGATGTGCCCTGCAGTGCTTGTATTTATCCAAACTTTATTCTTAAGAATTTAGGAATAAGACCCTGAAACTGCATGGGCCAGATTACTTCCTGGGAGATTCCTGCCTTCTGCTTTTAACCAAGATCATTTTGCTAAAAATGAAGTGTTTTCTGCCAGCAGTGTTCCTGCTTTTTGTTTTTCCATATAACTCTCTAGATTAGTGCTGTCTGGCTGAGGAGACTACTCTTGGCAGTTCTTTCAATCAGCAGAAAGAAACAGGTGCCTTTAGGGTCTGCCTCTTGGAGCATTCAGTTGGGCAAAGGGCTCTCTGTGGACAGTGGCATCCACTGCTGTGGAAGCGGCAGCGTTACGGAGGCAGGAGTTATGGAGAAGGAATATGGCCCAAGGCTTTGTTCTTGATGTCTTGGTGTAGAATCTCTGGGAAGTTTGCTCTGTGAGCTTGCTGCTATAAAACCGTAATACTTCTTTCTTTGTGAACTGGTGCATCCTTACTTTCACTTTGTTAATGAACATGAGAACAGCAGAACTCAAAATATAGCCAGCACTTGAGAATGAGAAACAAACTTTCTATATCTATATATCTATTTCCTACTTTCCTAGTATCTTATCCTTGATTCTGTAACGTACCAGTTCTCCTCAGTTACCCTGTGCTCCAGAAACTCTTACTAACAAAAGAGACTAGATGTTTTATACAGCATTTTATATGGTAAAGATTTTCTCCATCATTGCTTGTGTTTAACGGGTTACAATACCTGCTTTTCTTTCTTGCCTTGTCCTCCAGGCCCAAGAAAAGTTTGAAACCGGGGATGAAAAAATAAATAATCAGATTGTAATTCTTTCTCCCTAGGCCAGCACGTTTACCTTTCTGCAAAAATCAATGGTAATCTGGTGATTCGAGCCTATACCCCAGTTTCCAGTGACGAGACAAAAGGTTATGTTGATTTAATTATAAAGGTAAATTTTGTTTCCTTTAATATAGATAAATTGCTAACTGGAAAGAAGGAAAGTACTTCATTTTAGCGAAATGTAGAGTTTATTTTGATTGATCTTCTTTTGAATAGGATGACTGCATGGCCAACAACTCATTTCACATTATCCTTGAATAGCAAGTTGTATCCTGTGTATCTGCTGTAGGTCACTGAGAGACAGCAGAGGTAGGGAAGATGGAGAAGGAATCGCTTCCTTGGCAGTACTGCAGGAACTTCCCTAGTATCTTTTATTTGGCAATGCAGGAACAGCAATCCCTCTCCCTCAAGCTGCCTATGCTGCTACTAGTACTTACTGCTAATAGCTGTAAGTAGGAAACAAGTCAATAAGAACTGCTGTCTTTGGTGATACTACAGAGATTGCAGTTATATGTCTGTAAGCATCAGAAGTTGTGCTAATGTGTTTATTAAGACAATAGGATACAGAAGCGAGGGAAATCCTTTAAGCTAGGGAATGCAGGATGATTTGATCTCAGTACTTCTGGATTTTCTAATCCTTTTCTACGATAGAGTTTGTCCTTAGGTAAAAATCTGGGCTTTTTTGCGTGCTCTGTTCTTCATGTTACAAGTATGGTGAATTGTTATTAACTACTTAGCACTTATTTTGTGCTTTGAAAGGTGAAAAAGCTGTCATGTGGCTGAAGTCTCTGGGAAAGTCTTAAAAAGAAAAGATGCAGCAGTGCTATTTTCAGAAGGAGCGATTACAAAAATGGGGTAACATAAGGTTCTTGCTGGAGCGATAGTGAAATGAAGGCACTAGTACATAATCTGCCTGCCACCTATTCCTGTTAGCCTGGCTGTTTGCAGAGAGCGTAGGAACATGCGCATGAAAGTGCATTTTACTTATTTTGGCTGCTTCCTGTTGCAAGGCACAACAGATAAGTGAGAGCAAAGAATTGTCTCAATTTCTTTCTCATATGTTAAATTGTAGAACACAATATTGCAGATCTGAAGTTTGTAATACTATCTGCAGGAAAGCTAGTGGTTGATATCGTACAAATTACTGTTTTTACAGGTCTACCACAAAAATGTGAATCCCAAGTTTCCAGAAGGTGGGAAGATGTCCCAGTACCTAGATGACATGAAGATTGGAGATATCATTGACTTCAGAGGGCCAAATGGGCTCCTTGTCTATAAGGGGGCAGGTACTGTGACATGAAGGTGGGAGAGCAAAAGGGAGGAACTTGTACTGGTTATTTTAAAAAGTGGAAAAGAGAAAATCCACCTTTCCTGGTCTTGACCAAGAGCCCATCAGAGTTGACATGATGGGAAAGCATACTTTGTGTTTACTTTGTGTGAGGAATAGCTGGTTGTTGTCTTACTCTAGGGACCATATAATTAAATCTGAAAAAATCGCTATTGCATTATATTACTGAGAAGGCTGTACTGAAAATAGTACCTCAGCTATACATATGGAGAGAGATGTTCCAGATGCTTCTTAAGCAAGGGAGGTAGTGGCCTAAAATGCCCTCTGAGAATCTCAGCATTGTTACTGAATTACCTGCTGACTGTAAGCCAACTCTATTTCATGATTAAACCAGGTCTGAGTTGACTGGGCGGAAGTAAGTTCAGAGAAGTAATCCTCTTTCAAGATGCAAGTGAAAGATTTTGCTTTGATCTTGATTGAGAGGGACCGTCCACTTAACTCTTACTTCAGGGGGATAAGAGCTCAGCGCTTCTTTGGATCATGAACTTTTATCATGAGTAATATGCTGATGAATCTGTTATATCTCAGAGGAAACGAGTGATGCATGTTTTACAAATATTCCTTTCTGCTCTTCTTTGACTGCTATGAAGAGTAGTAGCTAGGAAAGCTTGTTACTAGTTACAGATCTCTTAAAAGATGATTGGAATATGTCAAGTGCTGTTCATATAAGATACTTTTCATAGGCTTTTCACTTGGCTTGGTCCTTGGAGATTAATTCAATTACAAACTGTCTGGTTTTGTGACAGCTCTGAAGCAATGGTATACCCAGGTGTGGAGCAGAAATTGGCAAGGTCTTCTCATCCAGGGTACTAGAAGGTAGTCACCCAGCTGACTGCGAGTGTCATGGGGATCTCATTAACTGGAAATGAGTTACATTAATAAAGTGCTTGATGATAAAAGTATGCAAGGCTCCAACATACCTCATTCTAATCTTTGCAGGGGTTTTTGCTTGATGTTGGTTTAATACAACTCCATTGAATGTGGACACACACAAATGGCTAGATCCATGGTGTAAGTGAGGATGATGAAGATGGCCTAAGAAACCTGCTTCTCTGTAGTAGGGGCTGTGGTTACCTTTAGCTACCACTAACGTTCACAGTTGCTGAGTTGTGTTCTCGGCAGTGATGTGGGAATCCTTGAGTTTATTATAAATTATGTTGGGCGGTAGGAAAGGAGTAAATCAGTTGTTCAAAGCTAGGATTGGCATTTACAGAGACAAAGAGGTTTCTACTCTTCGTGCTCAATGCTGTGCTGAGTCCATTTAGCATTTCCAGAAGATCTGTCCCAATTAATTGGTAGGCTGTAGTAATTTATTCCTATGGAAGTTGTATCCATGTTTGTTTAGGAGTTAATGTAGCTATAGGTTTTGAATATTTCTTCCAGGTACCTTTCTCATCAAGCCTCATAAGAAGTCTGAAGCAGAGAAAAAGTTTGCAAAGCATCTTGGGATGATAGCTGGAGGAACAGGTAAAACTATTCTCATCATATAGAATGTCTAGAGAACGAAGACGTCTTTATGGATGCGTGTGAGGAGTATCAAACACTGTACTTTTGTAGCAGAGCACTTCCACCTGTATTTCTTTTCGTGAGTGTTTGGTGACACTGAGGCTTTCCAGTGGCTTGAGCTCAGTCCTAGGAATTAGCAACTTCAAAGTCTTAGTCTTGATTTACTGTGTGACATCAGAGGAGTCACTTCATCTCTCTGAGCTTCAGTCTCAATGATAAAAAAAGTTTTAGGAGAATGTCTTGAGGGTTAAATTACTGTATGCGATAGAGAATGCTGAAGAGGAAAGCCCCACATAAAGGTATTGTGGTTTTGTTTTTGTTTTGAAACGATTTGTAATAGTAGAAACCCCCAACCTTTGCATTTGAAGGAAGGCAACATTAATATTGAAACCGCAGCCTTACGAGGGTTGGAAGAAATATCCATTTTTTAACTGCTTTGTTTTTAACAGGAATAACTCCTATGTTGCAGCTGATCCGTCATATCACAAATGATCCTAAGGACTCCACAAAATGTTACCTTCTTTTTGCTAATCAGGTGAGTATACTGCCTCATCTGTTCTCCTTCTTTAATGGCCTACTTTCTCTGCTGGCCTCTGAGCTTTTTAAACTGATGGGACATTGACCCCTGGAGAAAATACTGCTCTGCATGTTTCATACTCATCCATTGTCTTTGGGTTTGTATTTTCACCCAACCATTTATGAGAAAATACTATCTGAGATAGTACATTTAAAAATGATCAGTATAGGGAGGAACAGGAAATGGTTATTATGTAAGTTTTTAATCTACTGTCTTGGGTAAAAATGATTTAAGAAGAAGAAACTGAATAAAAAAAATTAGCCCTAAGGCCCTTTATAGATACTGCGTGGTGCTGTTGTAGTTCCCATGATCTTTTATTTGTTTTGGAGATGGCTCCTCATGGTTTCACTTACACTCCCTAATTCCTATATTAGGGAATAAATAGTGTGAACAGATCCTTATCCCTCTACTCATTTTATTCCTTCACTGATTTCAAGGAAGCAGGATGTTCTGTTAATCTGTTTCTACAGTTAACCTTCATCATGCTGGTACAGGCCTGTATTTGCCAGGGTCAGAGACAAATCCAGCTAATCGTGATTTTAGCCTGGATTAAAAAGTTGTTCAAATTGCCATCCTTAAGACAGTGTTTAGGTGGCTATTAAGTGTCATAGGTTGTTGTTGTTAATCTGAATTTATGGAAGTCTGTAATGATAGTAGCCTACCATGTAAGGTGTGTGTGTGGGGGAATCACTTTTTTGGTTTGAATGAGTTACCATTGCATTTGTCTTGTTGAATGCCAGATAAGCTCACATTACAGGGCATCTTGAGATGGTTTGGAGCTAAACAGCGGCCTCATTTTGCAGACAGAAAAAGATATATTACTGAGAGCTGAGCTAGAAGACATTGCTAAGAGGCATCCTGATCAGTTCACATTTTGGTATACACTGGACAGACCTCCACAAGGTAAGGCTACCGCGACACGCTGGAAATGCCTCTGCTCGTCACAGTACAACAGTCAGAGTTTCACTCTTATCATAGAATCGTAGAACCGTTTAGGTTGCAGAAGACCTTTGAGATCATCGAGTCCAACCGTTAACGTAGCACTGCCAAGTCCACCACTAAACCATGTCCCTAAGTGCCACATCTACACCTCTTTTAAATACCTCCAGAGATGGTGACTCAACCACTGCCCTGGGCAGCCTGTTCCAATGCTTGACAACCCTTTCACTGAAGAAATTTTTCCTAATATCCAATCTAAACCTCCCCTGGTGCAACTTGAGGCCATTTCCTCTCTTGTTCAAGGGGCCATTAGTATAATATCAAGTTGTCTTGTCTTACACTATTTTAAACAACAAAGACACCCCCCAAGCCCTCATAAAAAGTCTTACCACAACATCTGTTTTGAAAAGTGTTCTAAACCAGGTGGGCCTTAGAAAGTATGAACGAATAATTAACTCCTATTGGGCGAGACACATGTTGCTCAGTGGATCTTTTGATGTATTTCAGGATGTGCCAGTTTCTTGGACTTCGCAGCAAAGGTTACAGCTCTGTTTTGGCTATCTCCCGAATCAGGTTATGTTAGCATTTTGTTGACACTGAATTGCTTAATACCTGTAAATAGAACATGCACATCTTTGTTTTGCAGCAGCTCTAGATTAGATTCTGGTAAAACAGAGCTGCCATGTGTATAGATTAAAGCATTAACTATAGGCTGGTGTAGCACTAAATTAGAAATGGAGAGAGAGGTTGAACTCTACTGAATCTCCTTTGAAACTTGGGTATTCGTATTCACTGATGTGGTAAGCGATCTGAGCTTTTATTTAACAGACACAAGAGCCAAACTGAGTCAGATCAAAGTTCTGTACCTGTTGTCAGCACTAGCCATGAGTAGATGGCCAGAGAAGAGTAATCAGCAGGCCTTGATACTCTTCCAGTCTTTAATATTTCTCAGTTCTGAGCCAAATGTGTCTCTACAGATATAGTAACCCTCAGTGGACTACTTCTGTATGAACTTACTGTGTCTCCTTTTGGAGCCTGTGTGAGCTTTTTGGCAGTGTGTTAGTGGTTCCATAGGATTAGCACTTTTGTGTGAAGAATGACTTCCTCTGGTTTGCATTTGCCTCTTAATTCTTATGTTGGAAGAGAGTGTGAATAGGTCTTCACGTTACTAATTTTAGGCACATCTATCAATGACCCCTGCTGCCCCATCTCTTCTATATTGAAGATTGCTGGTCATCCCCATTAGCAGTGATTACGTACCTTTGCTCATCCTTGTTCTCTCAACCTTTTCCAGCTCTGCTATGTCCCTTTTTGAGCTAAGCAGATCAGAACTGAACAGCGGTAGTCAAGATGCAAGCAAACTCTGTATTTTTAATTTGACGTGGTGTTCCCTTTTCCTTTCCTAATACTTCTTAACATTTCATATGCCTTTTGACTGCTGCTGTTTTCATAACCCCACTATCTTGCTCCTGATAAATGAGCTTAAATCATATATTTTTATATGTGAAGGCAGGATTTTTTTTTCCTACTTGGCTCGCTTTAAATGGCAGATGCATTCAATAATATTACTGCTTGAAATAATTTAGCATTTCTTTCCTCATTTTTATTTTTTTTTGCTCTCATCACTTAACTACATGGCAGAACTGTTGTCATCATCAAACTTTGTCACCTCACCACTTGATCTCTTTTCTAGGTTGTTTTTTTTTTTTTTTAACAGGTCTCAGTACGTCTCCCTGCACAACTACCCCTCTCTTCACTGGAAAAGCTGATTTACTCTTCCTGTTTATTCCTACCTGCTGTCTAATTTCTTCTAAATCTATCATTTTTTCACAGACTTTCATGTCTTATCAACCAGGTCCTTGTTATCCACATGCTTGTTGTCCCTATCGAAGGGGACCACTAGGTTTTTGCTCAGTGAGAGATTTAACTCTCTCTTGGCTTGCAGTGACGGTGGCATAACTTTGCTGATTCTTCAGCTACTTTGTGACTACAACACATGCTGTTTAAAAAGGCTTCAGACTGTACAGATATTCAAATTAATAGTTTAATTTCTTTGTTTCAGATTGGAAGTACAGCTCTGGCTTTGTCACTGCAGACATGATTAAAACCCACCTCCCTTCCCCTGGCAGTGAGACACTCATTCTCATGTGTGGGCCACCACCTATGATTCAGTTTGCGTGTCAGCCCAACCTGGACAAACTTGGCTATCCCAAGAGCAGTACATTTTCTTATTGACACTGATGTCATCTGATACCTTTTCGTAAGTACTGCATATTTTCCTACAGGAACAACTGGTATGTAACTGTGCAGTATTTCTTTGGGTGTATGTGTGTTTGTGTTTTTTAATTGCTTAATGTAATTTCTGTGGTTTGTAACTTCATAATTACCTTTGTGTGTTTTAATACTAAGAAGTTGAGAGATCATCTTGAATTGTGTGAAAGTAACTTAGACTAACCTCTTAAGTTAGTATGAAATGTTAAATTAATAGAAAGAAAAATTAAGTGTAATTGGAGAGGTAGGACAGACATAAAACCACTCGTTTGTTAACATGGGTATAAAATTTCAGAGAGGGCTATAGAACTGGACTAGGATTATTTGACTGTGCTCTGTAGGTAATTAATTTATTTAGTGCATCCTGGGGAAGGAAAGTACAAAGAACAGTCTTTTTTTTTTTTAAAATGCTCTTTTACAGTCCTTTACCAGGGACTAAGAAAGAAGTCACAGTATGCTATTGAAAAAGTGAACAGAATTTGGGTAACATGCAAATTGCTTATTACTGTAACAGAAATTCTCATTAATGTGAAATTTTTTCAGGAGGATTACATAACTTCATGCTATCTTCTAACAGCCTTAGCTAAACAATCACTGCCAACTGTATATGGAAGTATTGGGCTACATATACAGACATAACTATCCAGTGATGTTACATCATTTGAATGTCATTCTCTAAGAGTAGTGCTTGCTTTTTTGGCAGTTTCAGAAATTTCCTTTACTTAAGAGAAAACATGGCTTCTTACTTCCTATTGTAAGCTATGCTGAGTCAATCTTAAACTCAGCTCATGCCTCATCTCAGTGTTTTTACCACATAGCATTTAATTCTTAGTCTTCAGTGCCTGAAGTCTTGCATGTTCATTTCCAGGAATTAGTTTATACTACGTTTGTTTTAGGGTCTGACAAATCCCTGAGCCAGAAGACTTGGTTCTTCAGATGCTAATGAATATGTTTACTAAATATTCTTATTCATCTAAAGCAAAACCAAAGGAATCGACTAGTTAAAAATTGACATAGGGGTTTTATACTTCATCAGTTACATTTGTAGCAACAATGCAAAGACAGATACAGAGATTCAGACTGTGATTCTGTCCCTGGTGAGAGATCAACCACATGTATTTGTTAGAATCATTCCACAGTCAGCAAGAGATGGAGAAACATTCAGAATTTATTCGTAACAGTCCAAAAATAAGCATTTATGCCTGTGTTATGCTAATTAGGATTTCTCTCTCTTTCTCTCTCTCTCTCTATAAAAAAAACCACAATAATTTTATAGAATGACTATTCACAGCCAAGTTAGCACAACAACACACTGAGTTATAAATACATCATTGAAATCTGAAAATCTGCTTGGAATATCCCAGCGATATTAAGGCTGCCTCTGTTGGAGCAGCTTATCTTATTTGTAGTGCTGTAATAAGTCTGCTGGTTAATTAACCTGACAAAGTATTTCAAATGCCCATAGTGCATGATCTGGTCACTAGTGTTGATTGATTGCATTGCCAGATTAGAGATGTACTTGACTGGTACGTTTCATACCTTTTATTAAGCATTTTTAGTTTGCTGATGTGTAGACTGACTTCTCATTCCTTTGGATTTTCCATTATCATTTCATTGTTCAGTGATTGAAAAAAATTTGCCTTGGTTTTACCATTTTGGACTATAAAATCATGTGTTTAGCTTCTAAAATCTGACCATACAGTGCAGGGTCTATCATGAGAGGCTCACGGAGTGAGGATAGAATAAGGTCACCTTTAAAAAGTGCCACTGATAGCTCTTGAAGAGCCCTTGCTGCATACTGTGGACAGTACCTGAGATTTCCCCTTTATTTGGGAGGGTTGTGGCTGGGAGTGACCTGCCCCCAGGCTATATTAATATGTAAACCAACACCCTGCAGCCAGCAAGGAGAGAGTAATACAAACCATCCATAATACATACTAAGTCTTTTCTTTACAACTGAGCAGATTTCCTTTCTGGCATTTCTCTGTTTACTAAGATATCTTGTTAATACCTTATTAATTCACGAGAGGCACATGTCAAAAGATGCCACAAGTAATTGCTGCTCTAAAGGAGACACTTTCACTCTTGAACAGCCCCTCAGGTAAGTAGTGAGAGGCCATATTTCCCTCTGTTACAGTGCTGCAGTCCTGCCTAGCTCAGTAGAATAGCAACACATCTGTTTTGTCAGGTGTTCTAAAGAAACAAAAATTTGTTTTATTATGGTACTTGCCTGATGCTCCTTAGTCACATTTTACACATCACAGAGCAGTAATGTTTGTCTCCTATTGCTGAATAAAGTATTCTATGAAAATCTATCTGTAGCTGGAATGAAAAGAGAACTGAAAGTGAACAGCAATATTGTTTACAAGATCACCAGTTCCCATGCAAACGTGACAAGAGTATTTCTACTGCAATCTCCAGTTCTCAGGGCTGTTTGCAGGCACATGTTTAGTTAGGTGTAACTCCGGAAACAAAATAGGCTTATTACAGGCATCCCTGTCTCCCTGAGAGCCTGTACTATGTTTCAGACCAACCAGGCACAGGGCTTAAAAAACTTTGTCTGAACCATTTTCACTGTTCAGAAGGCTTATGAGCATCCTGATGCTTGCACATGTGTGTCAGTACTAGCAATTTTAGACAAAATGGCGGTATACAGATAGAGCCCATTCAATAGTTCTAGTTAGAGAAGTGTCATTTAAAACCAAACAATGGATCATGCTGGAAATTCTGTTGCGCTTACCCTACAGAGTATGGCGAACACCATTCTTAAAAGTTACATTTTACATTAGTTAAGTGTTGTGATTGCTCCTTGATCGTGAACATCTTAGTGCACATGTAAAAATCACACAATAAAAAAAAAATCACTTTAAATGAAGCACCAGCTTTTGAGTCCATCAGTTTTTCTGGTAGTCTCAAAGTTACATTTCCTGCTGTGGTTGTTCAGCATCTTTTTGAGTTAGGTGAAGTTTTGTGAACATGCCATCTTGATTGTCATTCTCCTGATAAAAGCAAGGGCTTGGTGGATAGTTTTATGTCCCATTCTTGCCATTCTACACTGCACGCACTTAGATAAAAAGAGGGCAGGACATGTGCTAATGAAAGGGATGAGAGATTAAAATCCTTTTATGGGAAGCAGTCTCTGGCAAGACTCCAGTAGTTGTTTGGGTCCATTACCGCTGCACTCACCAGCATCCCTCTGAATTTCTAGGTGGCTCTGATTAGTCCACATGGTACAATAGAGTATTAGTAATTCCTGCATTACAAGTTAATTACAAAAATAAAAAAAATACAAAAGATCTTTCATATAATAGTACATAAACATACCATGTAAAAGACAACTGAATATAAGGGTAAAATACGTTGCCAGTCTTGGCTTTCCAGACTCTGGATATGCATACCACTTTTCTCTCAACACCTATTTCACATTACGAAATATGGAAAATAGCATGGAAGAGAGTTACCTGTAATATGCTGCTACATTGACAAATTAAATGCTATGTGGTAAGTCCCATTGGCAGAAAAGAGGTAAAGCTTTTCTGCACCACAGCATAAAGCTTCTCCTAGCCACCGCTCTGGGCAGGCATGAGGTATTAGTGTTCTTGGTCATGTTGAAACATCATCTCCAGTCTTCAAAGGTAGGTGTTAAAAATCTGCTGTCATTCAGCATTTCATCTTGGCTTAACATCGTCTGAAAAAATAAGATGTGAACAAGTAAGCATATTCAGTTAGAGGCCTATAGTCAAAGAAATCCAACTGTAATAAGATCAGATTCACAACAGAGGGAGTTAGAGCCACATAAAATTAAAAGGAATTTCTTGAATGCAGCTTTAAATAAACTATTATTTGCTTGAGGAAATTCTCACAGAGATTGCGTGTGTGGCATGTGACTCAACTATGTTATGTAATTCTTCATTATACCTTTCAGTCAACTTTTCTTTTTTTTTTTTTTTTTCCTTTTAATTAGCTGCTATGGAGTCAGGAATTAATACAGTGATTTTTTTGTTTTGTTTTGTTTTCCATGGAGTTTTAGCTCATGTAAATTTTCAAGTCTGTACGTCTTTGCTAGACTTTGCTGTGACTGAGGCATTTGATGGTGGTTACTTGCAAAATCTTTGAATAATTGTTTTCATTTAAGGGGATGAATATCTGTCATCGGGTCAAAGAGACAGAGTTCATGAAAACTTAAAATAGGCCTAAATTAAATTTAATTTCTAATGCGATTTAAAAGCAGGGATTTTTTGGACCGTGAATGTGCCGTCAGGCTATAAAGAGGCATTTAACAAGAATAATGACTCACATACTCCTAACTACCTCCAGTAACTTTCACTGAATTCTAGCAGAATACATTTGTGACTTTAAAACAAGAGTGAAATTACTACTTACCGTAAGATGGCTTATGCCTTGAGAAAGAGCCCCTATTTGCATTACTGTTCCTTCTGAATGTTCCATCTGTAAAAGTATTCAGGAACTAGTTCAAATCAGACAGCATGTGCAATTTTATTCACTCTACATGCATCTTTGGGAGGTTATCTGTGCCTGGACAAATGAAGTTGTGATAGGTTTAAAAGCTCTGATTTCTGCACATTAACAAAAATGCCTCCATGCTATAAGGTATGTGAAAACACATTTAATGATAGGAAGAATGAACCCTGATTAAGGAAGATTGATTCTATGAAACTTGAGCTGTACTGTAATTCACACAAGAAAAGAAAAAGCTTAACCGATATTATCAGTGAAGAGTAATATTTTCCAGATGGTGTAACACTTCTGGTAGTCTTCTTCCACAGGCAAGTGGTAAGAGTCCTTCATGATACAGTCCTACCTATTCTTATACAAAAAGGTTATCAGTTCTAGGGCATTGAGATTTCACTGCATGACCACATGCTCAGAAGTCATGCTTAATTGGAAGACCATGCTCCTAGAGAAAAATCCCAGTATTTTTGTAACACTTGAACAACTGCATAGTGTAAGCTATTGGCTCAAAGTTAATGCATTCACTTGCAACTCTTTTAACTGTGCAAGTGGACATCCATACTAAATTATAGTCAGGATTTGGTATTGTCCCTACTTGGGAACAGCACTTTATTTTGCTAAGGTGTAGATTGAAAAAGACAATTGTTAGATAATGAACACAAATGAGATGTTAGATGCAGTAAACCATGCAAATGAAGAAAATATTTTCACAGTTAGTCTTTTCAATTTTGTGACCATTCTCTTACTAGGCTTACAGTGTTTTTACCTCACTTAAGGTCACTGAAGATAGGACAGTTTACCCCAGCTGCCTCTGTCTGGGTCTTGTGTGTTGCCAAAGTTCACACAAGCCTCCAGGAGCTCCATTTTTCAGGGTTTACATCCCTTTACACAACAGCAAAGTTGAATAAAATTTGATGGTTTTTAGTCTTCATCATTTGTCTGTATGATGTCAAGACAGTTTCATTCACAAGTTCACTACTACATAACAAAAGTGAATTATTTAAGTATTGGTTTATTAATGATTTTGTTCGTTACTGATGCATTGTTTTCACATATACTGTCTAAGCATAACTACTCACCATGGTACATAATGAAAGAAAAATTCAGTTGGATTCTTTGATTAACGTCTGTTAAAAATATACAATCCAGTTGTACTTTCATATATAACTTGATAGCTTTGTACAAATTAGTCCAAATAAATTTATTACATTAAAAACCACCCATAAAGATAATGAAAAAAGTCACGTGCCATACTCAGATTATGAGAGCTAGAAGTACAAAAGTCTTGTGTTTACTGTAACCTCCACCTTAATTGTCAAAATACATCAATCTTCGTAGTGTAAAGGTGTTATATTCCTGAAAAAGGGCTTGAAGATGGATGAGTTTATTATTATGTTGATTAAAAAAATTAACCTGACATTCTTAGTATAGAACTCTTTCCAGTGTCCATAGCTAATACTTTCTCAATGAGTTCATGCGGATGTAGCAAATACTTTGTTATATGCTAACATTTGGTTATTTGCAAGCTTTGGAATGCATGGAGAAGATGAGATGAGAATGGCATCAGTCTGTCTGTCCCACCTGATCCAGCTCCCTATCAGTGAATGGACTAAGTCCTTTGTATGCACCATAGTTTTTCTGGGTACCGTTCGTAGCAGCTGGGTTTGTATCCATAGGACAAATGTAGTCTGTTGATTCATCAAATTTCTTTTTTCTTAAGTTTCCAAAATGTGAAAATCCAAGTTTCTTTGGCTAAAATAAGAAGACAAGTTTTAAATAAGAAAAATAAGGTTGTCCTTTAAACATTCAAAATCCTCTCCGTTTTGATTTACTGCTATACCCTAGTCCTTAAGGTTACATAGATTCTGAACTAAATAAATTTAATTGGGAGTTACAGTTGATTTTAAATACATTTAGGTAGTACTGCTTCTAATAAAAGACAGAAGGGATTGCATGCTTATTTCAGAAGCTGATTTAAACAGATGATATAACAGGAAAATGTAACACTCCTCCTAGAACTGACCTCTCCCTGTCCACATTTGTCCCTTATTTTCTTTATAAAGCAGGGGAGAGGGAGTCTGAAATTCTGAAATACCTCCTTTTTGAAAGCAGTACATACCCGAACTTTGGCAGTGGTGGTCAGAGGTGTGTATGCTGTTGACTCTGTTATTTCTCTTTTTTCTTGTTGTGTCTCTGGTCCAATTAATACGTTAAAATTGGTTGTTAGGTGGCGTCGCAGTAGGGTCTTTTGAGGTGGAATATTCAGCAGCATTGCCAGTGTGTCACCATTGAAGCGAGGCTCGAGAATCTATTAAAAAATGGCAGAATACTTACTTTTTTAATCTGGTTAAATATTTGTAATAGTAAATTATTACTTACGTAAGTGCTTATCAGAAGGATTTCTCATTCTTACTAAGCTATCTATCTACATTAGACCTTTTATAACTCACGATATGATATTCACTAGGGTTTGAAGGGAAATACATGAAAATAGGCACTAAGAAATGCTGAGTATGATCAGGCAAATACATTTATCATCAAACCTTACAGTTGTTTGGATTGAACAAATTTGTTTTCAGAATTTTCTGCTCTACTTTGAGAGAGTATAAACTTTAATCTTAGCACAATTTTTCCTATTTCATTTCTGAATCATGGTATTTCAGAACTCTGACTTTACTAAGCTGCAAATAGTTCTGAGTGTTTTGAATTAAAAAAATGTCCTGATTGCTGGCAAGACTGCTGTGAGTGCAGGACAGTTATTTACTGTGGCTCAGAATTCTGTTAAAACTACTCAAAGAAACACTCAAGTGATGCCTTATCAATAAGTAACTTTCCCACAGTACAATTTGTTCGGGGTTTGGTTTTTTTTTTTGATGTGCTGCTGTTAAACACTCATGCACAGCTCAGCTTTGATTATAAAAAATGTTTTAGCAGTTTCTTTTTAATTTTAATTTTCCTTTGTAAAATTAAGATGTATGGATCAGATACAGAGGCTCTTGAGAAGGTCTGATCATGCTGTCATATTGCAGATGTATTTGTTTTCTCCTGCTTGACAAACACCAGATAAAAGATGTTTTATATTACAGTCTGTCAATTTTTATTAGACATATAGTAAAACGTTAAAATGAATTCTTACAATCAGGCCACCATGCACTCCGCTTCCTCGAAGGTTTGGTGCATATTCTGCCAGATCGACTGATCTGAGCCATTCCATCACTCTGTGATTGGACCACTGAACTACTTCAGAAGGCGAGACATTATTCTGTTAAAGCAACCAGAAAAGATAATGACAATATAGCCTGCATTGTCACTGCATGTTCACAGTATGTATCCTCAGTTCATTAGAAACATCATTCCTCCTCTTCCTCAAAGAGCAGTATTTTTTCCCTGATTCTAAGGTATTGTTTCTGTTCAAGGCCTCTTTCAAACATCCTCTGATGAGATGGCAGGCATAGTTTAGTACAGATGAAACCCCATATATTGCATCAAGTAGTATAACAACAAGAGATTACAGATGCTGGGTGTAAAAAGGGAAGCATTTTGAGAACAGTGTTGTTATCAGTCTTTAAGCTATGCTGACCGGGAAAGGCAAAAACCTTGCAGTCTTTGAGAGCCAAAAATTAGGACAGGCAAGAAAAAAACATTCAAATTATTCTCTCGGAAGTTGAATTAACTTCTTTAAGCAAATAATTTCTAAAGGGAAGTGCATGAAATTCAACTAATAAGTGGTTCAAGCACTTAAGGAGTGAGTAGATTTTTATTATGGTTGAGTACGTGTAACATTCCAGAGTGGAAAGCAGCATATCTACTGCTTTAGACACAATTTCCTAGTAGCAGTGATTGTATTGTATCGTTGTACACTGCTAACTTTCTATCCCCTTTGGCTGGAATCAGGTAATTAGTGCTTGTTTAAATTAAATTACTTAAACATTCTTTTACCTCCTCAACTGGTCTCCTGCGTAGACAGTGGGGGTTAAAACTGTTGACATGCAGCACATGAATGGCACATTTAATACTCAGATGATGCAGCTGACTGGTGACTTTCAGAAAAAGAAGGTCATTCTGTAAAGGAGAGAGCATTTTAAGTGCCATAGAATACATACCAAAACAGTTACTTTCCCCAAGAAGAAAGATTTTAAGCTTGCTATGTAGTTCTATGTAAAGCACAGTAACTATGGTTTAGGTAAAACAAAAGTTTATATTTTAAAGAGGGTTTTTTAGGGTCGGGGTTTTGGGTTTGTTTGGTTGTTGTGGGGTTTTTTTTGTTTGGGTTTTTGTTGTTGTTGTTTTGTTTTTTGGTTTTTTTTTTTTTTTAAACATTGCACCATAGCAAGACCTTGCTAAAAACTGAAGGCAAGCTTGTAGCCTATTGAGTAAAATCCAGGCTCATGAATAATTTTAAAATATTTGGACTCTTCCTGATCTGGCTAAGATCCTGTTGTGGGTAGGATCACTGCAGCTAGCAACACACCATAGAACAGCAGGGACCATGCTCCTATATAACAAAGGCTGCAGCGTAGACAAGGCTGTACTTTTGATAACAGCTAAATTAGGCATTTTTTTTCATAGCACAGTTAACCAAAAAACCCCGCAAAACTTACTTATCCAAACCTGGGCAGGGAAACTGTAAAAAACCCACAGTGGCATGTGTAGGCCATGGTTTGCTGATAGTGTGGTCTAAGCTGTACAAATTACTGGATTTGCTGCTTATCTTTACATTACTGAATATTGACGCTAACCTGGTGTGGAGAACAACACGCTCCAGAAGCTGCATGCGAAATAGGTCATTTTACCTGTTGTGGTGTGCTATACAATATTGCTATACAATATTGCAAGAAAGACTTTGCAGAAGTTAGCTATAACATATCCTATGACTTATTTTATGTACCTTAGGAATAGTAATCGTGCACTAGACAACTCAAATGAGTTACTACCGGCAACTATTTCTGTCTTGCAAAAAATTTTTAACTGCTCACATTCAAAGGAAACTTGTAAAATTCACTGCTCATTCTGAAGTTAAATTTGGTTAAACTGAGGAAAAAGGATTTTAGCTTACCACAGTTAGGTACTGCAACATTCTCCCATCAACTCTGGATTCATGAAACTGGTCTTTGTACTGAGGTAAACCAATATCATCAAGCCATCCTGCAGATACAAGAACAGTAGTGTACCCAAATCCAGATCAGTGAGAATGAAGCCCTTCTCCCCTTCTTGTCTGGGCTGGCTTCTTCTGAGAAGCTCGTTCTACCTATTCACCTTCCCAAAGGACAGTCTCTTACCAGAAGCATAGAAGCAATTCCCACGAAACAGCTTTGTCCACGACACCCCTGTGATATTTTACGTACAGTGTGTGACTGAGCACATACTTTCTGCAGCATAATGTAGCTCTTGCTAGATTGAACCCCCCACCCCTATTTACTTCCCTGCAATCTGAATGGACAGGAATTCCCCTTGGAAAATCATACTGCATAGCTGTATATTTGGATGTCAAAAACAACATAAAAATCCTCATTCTGTGGAAAATCTTACTATGTTGAAACTTAGTGCTCTTAAAAAGATGTTTGGTAACTGCTTAAACATATATCAGGCAGCGCAGCCATAGGGGTGGGGGAAATTCCTTTCCAAACAATTCCATGACAGTTCAATCACTTACGTGTCACCCAGATATGATCAAGTTGTGCAGACTTCTCATCTTGTTTTCCATTTATTGATTTAATGGCCAAAACTAATTTCTTCCTGTGTAGTGGATGCTTTATTCCCATTTCCTGCAACAATAACCATTAATAAATAGTTTGCCTTGCCTATGGCTCTTTTCATCTCATTAGGTATCTACAAAAATGGGTACTACATATTTCAGAAAGGTAGAACTGCCAGTTGTTTGAAGTGGCCTAGTTGTACAGAATCAACATGTATGGTTGCTTGAAAGAAACAGATTATTACCTTTTCCATGTCCTGAGGTGTTGCAGTTAACAAAGTATGGCCTGAAGTCACCCACTGCCGTGCAAAAATGATGTACTGACCGAGACCAAAGTCCTCAAGCCAGTTGCAAACTCTTTCAGTGCTCCACTGAGCAAACGGAGCATTGTAGTCACTGAAAAGTACAAGAAATGTTTTAAATTCTTAAAGGAAAGGAATTCTGGTTATTATCAGAAAGCTCATCATGTGCCAGAGGCAGTACTACAGCGTATGTTTTAGAGTGCTTTGTTCTGTGCAATAATAAAAGCTAACAGCCATTCATTCTTGCAGTATATGCCATGGTACTAATGTCCTGTTAATTTGACTGCCCAGCCTCAACTCATGAACAGTTGTGGTGGGGGGGCGGGCGGAGAATAAGAATTTCCCATTTTCTGTTTGAAAAGAGGAAAAAGGGAATTGCTGAATCCTCATCACTTTGCAGATATTCCCACACGAGATGATGACAAGATTTCTCATTCTTTAGCAAGGTAAAATTTTTGACACTCCAAACAAACAGCTAGTGCTGCAACCTGCAGTTGAAGGAGTGCAGATAGATGAGCTATTCAGCATACGTTTCCTACCAGAGAAATTCTTCCCAGTTGTTGTGGAATTCCACATGTAATGAACTGTATTGGGAAAAACGTATTTCACAAGAGGAGGGTTTGGCTATTCAGCACATTTAACAATACCGCATAATATGCTGTGCAAGGTAAAGAAGGAACCATTACCTTTTCTGGCCTTTGGTTTCCTTTGATCTGGATAACCGAGGTCCAGCTGTTGCACGGAGACCACCTCTTCGAAACTCTGCCAAACCCAGATCATCTGCAGGGAAGTTACCTGACTGAGTTCTTCTTATTCTTTCAAGACAAGAGTGCCAAGATAGTACTGTTAGCTTGCAACAGGAAACATTTGTTTCATATGGAAACTATAATGACAACTAGAAGCTGTATTAATCTTCCTGTAAACCACAAACATCTAATTCAAGTGGTAGCTGAAGAAGTTCCAGGCAAACGCTGTCTAGACCTAACTCTGAGGAAAGAAAAAAAAACTCTCCAGAGCAGGCAGAACCCTTCCACCTAAGTAATGATCCACACTGGAGGGCAGACTTCTAAGTATCTGCTGTCCTGAAGCAGATAAAGCAAACACAGTAAAACTCAGTCCCCCTGCTTTTTGTTTCTTCTATTTTCTCTCATTTTTTACCTGATGGCTTCTGTAATGAACAAGTTGCTATCATTTAATTTTTTGTAGCTAATGAAACTGTTGGCATTCTAAATCATTAGCATTATAAGACAGCAGAGGGTATTATTTCTTCCAACAGCATGATGCTGAACACTACCATCCATTTTTCTACACCCATGTGTACGTAGAGACACACCCATACAATCACAGAGCTGCTTTCTTTCTCTCCTTTTCCTGAATTTTACTTTATTCTTGCTGTAGGTTTTGTAGCTTTTGCTAAGAACTGGATTCATTCTCAGCCAAAATGCTTGGACAGGGAACTAAAAAAAATAAAAAAAAAAAAAAAAATCTTACTTTCCCCAGATTCTCTTGATCCCTTTTGGACTCTTTCTGTTTTCTGGAGACAATGGAGATTGTGGACCTGAATCCGTTCCCGAAGAAAGAGGTGAAAGGTCATCTGAGACTACTGTACCATCCACATTCTCTGTTTCTCCTGGGTTAAGAACAGTATTATAATCACGTTGTATACTAATTATTAACAAAGTTTTTATCTGGGACACTAATGTTTAAATACAGAACATAATAAAAAAGTAAAGACATCTACAAAATCGTTCTTGTATTCAAAAAACCATGCTCAGAAGGTGAAAAAAAAAAAAAGTAGCTGTACATTTGATACAAAAAAGAAAGTAATAAAATATTGGGTGAAATAGTATTGTTATTTCAGTAGTTCACATTTAAATACATTACTTTAATTAATTCAAGGTCTTCAAACTGAAGCAGACTCTTCAGACCTTGCCTTGCCTATACTTAATACCAAAACTTCTCCTTCAAAAATCAGCGGGAATTTTTCTGTTGGCTTCAGTGAAAACAAAATAAAAACAAGAATCAGTATCTTTAAAAAATCCCATCCAAATGCCATACAGCAAAAGCTGTTACTTCGTTTCAGTACTGCACTTGAGGAATTCAATCTGAATGGCCCACTTGCTATTAGTATTTCATAGAGAAGAGAAAGGGAGGGAAAAAGGAAGGGAGAAAAGCAGCAAAATTCATGTTAAAGTTGCATCTTGTTTGGATACAGTACCTAGCACTGGTGCACTGACACTCCTGATGCGCTCTTCAGTCATCCCAAGAAGCAGAAAGCCAGATGAAGAAGCAAAGAAGATATAAAACACCAGCAAAAGAAAGTTACAGAAGAGCAAAGATGTAAGCTAAGCATTAAAAGCAGAAAAAAAAAAAAGAAAAGAAGCAGTAATGCTTGACATGAAAGTGAATATGCATTGATGTGCACAAGCCCCAAGAATACAGGTCATCTTAAAAAGATAGGAATGATCATTTATCTTTTTTTTTTTTTTTAAAAAAAAAAAACCAAAAACCTATTCTTAGACTATTTTAACACATTAAGCATATACTACAGAGCTCCATAAAGCCTGCAGAAATCTGAAATGAAGCAATGTCTAAGATTACATCAAATTCCTCTGAAATACAGGATTGGAGGTGTAATGAGTTTACTGCAAGAAACAAACCAACCTGCATAAAAAATTCTGTTAATTCAGTGTATTTAAGGAGTCATTGCTTGTTTCTAGAAAAAGAACATTTTCCTTTACAAGATTACTCATCCTTGGATAATCCTGCAGTTAAAGACATAATAGCATGGCTCATGCATTGCCTACAATGTTGCAATCACAGAAAAACTCTTTAAAAAATGTTGAACAACCCACCACCTATTGAATCAGCTTTTAGGACCATGAAGGCTTTTAAGCCTTAAAAAAAATAAAAGCCATACCAATCAAAAAACCCCCAACCAAACAAAAAAAAACCCACCCCAACTTTTTAAGTGTAGGAACACTTCAAAATCACAAGGGTACTCTTCTGCCCGAGCTCCCAAGCTATTCAGTCCTTGACAAATACCTGGTTCTGTCCCTCACTATAATACTTTTTGTCAATAAATCCATGCTTAAGATGTCACTGAAAAGAAATTAATGCTGGCTTCCACACACGGCTGTGGTTGTAGAATAACAATATACTTGTATTTTCATAATCCACTGTTGTTTTTCTGCACCTAGCCAGTTAATTTTTCACTTGTGGGTCCTCATAAGCTACAGCAACCGACAGTGCTGATACTAGGATTTTTGCCTGAAATGTGCACATTAGGGCTAGTTATATTGTAAAGTTTCACACACTAAAATGCCATGGGATGGCAAGGGACAGGTCTGTTTGGTTTAATACACCAAACTAGTGTACATTTTTTAAAAGTATTGATGATGTACTTGCCTGTGCATTTTTGTTTGCTTGCTTGTTTTTTAAGAAAACAGATCAGCAAACTCAGGGGAGCATTGGAAGCATGTCCAGAAAAAATACTGCTTATTCATATTGTCAGTATGTTTGCATCTCTAAAAGTTCCAATTTTTAGTTAAGAGATTTGTTGACTTTCAGAATGCTCTCCCCCCAATCTTCAAAACAGTGTCTCTTCATTACTTACACTATCAACAATGTCAGCAAATTATATCATCAAGTGCAACAGAAAAGAACGCTCTAACTTAAAACCATACTTTACTCTCCAGTGAGCTAATGTGGAGTATTTTTTGTACATTGTTAAAAAAAGAAGTACAACTTTCCCTGAATCACGTGAACGTCATAGTCCATTGTTCTGGCATAGCAGACTATATACCATGTTATGTCCCGATCCCTCAAACAGTTTGCTTTTCTCCCTTCTACATAACCCTTTCAGAGAGGCGTGGATACATACTTAGGCCCAGGATGCTGCTGTCCTCATTGTCGTTCATGCCACACCCATCCGGCAAATTGTACGTTCCCTGCTCTCCATTCTGTAAGGGTCGGGGCAGCTTTCCTGGCAAGGTTTGATACTTGCTGCCTTTCCCAAGTGGCTTACTCTGGTAAATAAATAAATAAGTAAGTGAGATCACTCATAGTGTTTGCAATCCAGTACATGACATTTTAGAAGTTGAGAAAAAGTATTTGATGTTCACGGTTCAAAATTACACCACCCCCTCCATGTTCCTTCTTACAGATAATTCAATTTAAATCCAATAGTCAGCTGACAAAAGTTTTCTAGCTAAGACACAGCCTTCTCTTTCCTCATCTGCCCCTTCCACTTCAGCCAGACCGTATATTACATTAAAATATATGTTGAATATTACCTGGTTTTATCATAAAAATTTTTCTAGCTGTCTCCCTTTCCTCTAGGACCCTGGCACTATACAGTAATTTGGTCCTTCCAAGGTCAACTTTGATAGTGCCAGAAACATTTTTAGTTCCTTCTCAGCCCATTCTTTGCTCTGTTCTTTCCCCCTATATTTCACCAGACTGACTATGTTTTTGCCTCACAATTGTATCTCACTGGAATTTAAGCCAAAAGTATTTGTATAACTCAGATTTGGTCAAACATATTTGCCCACCACCATTAATAACAGCAAAAGAATCAACAATGAAGTTAGGCAACAGAAATTTCACTTCTGTAAGAATTAAGATCTCTTTGTACAGATAACATTACAAACGTGAGGTTTTTTAAAAAAAATAATTATAGCTAAATATATAGTTGCCAAATATATAGCTAAATATATAATTGCCAAATCTATTATAGAACCTAAGCACAAGGTATACTTTTGATATATGCTGGGGAAAAAATGCAGAAACTGACTTGTATTTTAGGGCTAGTCTGAATGGCTGCTGACTCTACAATGTCCGTCCAGTCAGGCTAAAATAGAGTCTAATGTGTGCTTGCCTGCAGCTATGGTACACATACACAGTGTCACTAGCATCAGGGAGATAACTTATGCTGGGAGAACCGTCCTTCAGCAACAGAGCTCACAAGAGGTGGTCCTCAAAGTCTCAGTATATTGTATTGAAAGGGAACTGGTATGTAGGGTTTACTAAAAATAGAGTATCTCTTAATTGTCCTTGCATTCACTTTTTCAGTGATCAACTACTTGGGGATCTTGCTCCTTGTACAAGGGTAGATTAGAACTTGCATAACAATCTGATAGTTTTGGGCCTAATAAGATACTTTTCCAGCGAAAGTATGCATTTCACAGAGGTACCGTCTACAGTTTTGGAAACGGCACATTGAGACTTCTTCAATACTGAATCCAAATGAAAAGATGAAGGAGCCATCACTCTGGACAAAAATGTATATCCCACAACTGTAAAAACTATAGGAATATAGAGGCTTTTCCAGAGAAGCAATGAACCTGCAACTCCACCTGGCATTAGTGGGAGTGGTGTACATTCAATGTGTGTTTTGGAATAAGCTCATACTGGTAAATGTTTCAGCATCAGAAAGGAGGTTATGTTGGAAAACTTTGTACTGAAAATACGCAAAACATATACAGAAACATGTAGTATGCTCCTATTTAGTAACCCCATTCTAGCAAAATTGTTTTAAAACATTTAAAACATCGTCAGTGACAGGATGATACATGAAATATTTAATGAGATAACCACTGGTTTATCTATTCTTATTTCAAGGCCTAGAGGTGATAATATAACTGCAGTCCAGATTCCTTAATTCCTCACCCCCTGCTCCTGTTTTGGCAACTGCAGGAGTACGTCCTGACTTGTACCAAAAATTATATGAGTAGAGAAATTGCTTATTAAATTAGCACTGTATTTTCTGAAATTGACTGACTTCAGCTTCCAACCTCACATAAAAGCTTCTAAAAATAAAAAAATATTTCCCTCTCAAATCCTTACTCCTGTTCTCAGAGTTTGTCAGTACTTGAACTGTGTGAACATTTTAAAAAGAAAATTAATGTAAAATGAAAACACAGCCATACCGTCACAGCACATCACAACAGATAAATGTTAAGAGAGTTTACAGTTAATATACCTCTTGTTCTACAACAGGCTGTACTGGTTTTCCGTCTACATACTACGGAGTTGCAGGGAGGATAATTTCAAAGTTTTATGGAAAAAAGCAACAGACAAATGTTAGTATTAACATACATACACAGAACATCAATTGTAGTCTTATTACTGTAGTGATGCTACTTAATGCATTGACAATATATTACAAGGTCTGTTATCTCTTCATTTAATTTCAATAAAATATTTAATTCTAAATGTGTTTGTTCAAACCACTCTACAAAATTCAGGCCCTGTTTAGGTTGTGTTGTGATCAAAGGAATTTTTCTGTTTTCAGATTTCTGAGTGTTCCCTTTAGACTTACTTTAAGCTGGGAACATAACAGTTGTTTAACAGTTAAAACAATATGAAAATGACTGACATAAAAAAAGAACATACACAATATTGTATGTATCCAGCTGAAACCATAAAGAGCTGTGATAGAAATGAAGTGATAAAAAGACCAGCATGGCTAGGTCAGAGACACCAGTGTGTTTATTTTATTATCATTATTGCCGGATGTAATTGGAATTTGAGTTTTGTTCAAAGCAGAATAGCTCCAGTAAACAGTGCCACTAGCACAGGTTCTCTTGGACTTAATGGAAGAAGCAAAGTCTTGTCATGCTGAGCCAGCAAAACAAGTTTTCTTGGCCTTAGTTTTGGTTGTAACTAATTCACATTTAGCCACTCACTCATACACATAGGGAGGTCTCAATTATTTCACTAAGAAGCCTCATGCCTAAATTAGGGCAAACAATTTAAATGCCTTGCTGAACATGGGGCTGGCTTGCTACAATTCTCTCACATCCTTGATAGCTTCTTGTTTCTCTATGGACTCTGATTTAACAGAGCAGATTTACAGCCTAAATGTGTAGGTATAGCCTTATCACATCATATCACAGAGACAAACTAAGTTTTTGAATTTAAGACAGGAAAATAATTTAAACATTATGAAAAGAAAACAGACCTTCATAAATTCCACATGGAGTGAAATGTTAGTTCCGAACTGATTTGTCACATGTATGACCACAATCAAATAAGTGCAACACAAATTTCAAACATTCTATTTGGTTACTGTCATCTTCAGGGATTTAAGAAAATTTGAAGAACTGGAACAATCATATTACTAGTATCCATTTTAAATGGCATTACTGGGTGTGGGTAATCTAGTATTAAGCCTAATTTGAGTATAGAAAGTGTCAATAACAGTCTCACAAAGCATAATTACAAGTGCAGAAAAATTTCAGTGTACATAATGACAAAACAAGCCTCTGGAACATAACGTAATGAGACTTTGTAACTTCGAAAGTCTTTATTCTGGAATGGAATTAATCCTTTGAATTAATAACAGTGCTCCTGCTGTTTTAACTAAGGCAGCATCGCTACCATCTTCAGCAATGCCATTTATATCAAAAGTCTAAGTTAGGGAGCGACACTCATATTTACGTGCAAACACTCAAAAAGGAATCCTATGTGGAAATACCCAGTCCCAATATTTAATTACTGTCAGGATTTGCTGCCTTAACATTTTTAGCGATTGGAAGTCAAAATTACTTTAAAAACACTTACCTATAAACAAAATAATACTGCAGTTCAACAAAATGACTCCTCATTAACATTATTTGTTGTATTTCTCTTAAATACTTTTCTTCTCCTTCAGCTGAAAAGCTTAATTTGAGGATGGGTGTGTTAACTAGTTTCTTTATTCCAAGCTTGGCAATGGGGTAAAAAACCAACCTGAACTGTTTTATCATTAGGGCTTTTTTCCCCACATACAATGTTAGTGGTGGTTAGGGTTACTATATATGAAACAAAAAGAATATTTATACTTGACCTTTATCTTTTAGTCGTGATACTAAACACCAGAAATTGTGATTACAAATAAACCAACCTTTTCTAGGGATTCACTCTGCAAATCTTCTAAACTACTTGACTTTTTTTTCTGTGGAACCCTTAAAATAATGACAGGCAAAAAAAGCAATAGTTAATACAACACAGTGTATTTGCATATGCCACAGCGGTATCAAATGACAGCTGTATATATCATGTAATGTCTGCATATAACAGATAATTCAGAATTAGGAGATTAATTTCTTTTGTTTTATTTTTAGCCTAAAACTCATAGTATTGGGAACTGCAATAGATGAAGTCAGAAGGAGCAACAAGACATCCTTTGATCAACAAGGAAAGGCAACAAGGTGCAATGTGCGGTTTTAAACCTTATTTATCTATAGGTGACTTTTTAGAAGCTCTTAACAAGCAAAAGTAGACAGTAGTAACTCTCTGTTACTTTTAAAAGGGCTTTTTAAAAGATTTTAAAAATGGAAAAAGGCAGAATTATAAAAAAATTTCTGGCTATATGTTTCACATTTCAATTAAAGTTACTCATTCTTACCTATTTATGATTTCCAAAGATTCTTCTTGTGGAGAGGTTAAATTAGTTGAAGATACTGGAATGCTTCCACTTTAAATCAGAATAAAATATACTGTTTTAAGTACATGCATCTTCTGATATATAAAAGTGCTAATTTATTCCTTAATTCAAACTTTATACAAGTACATATTGCAAACTCCCATGGCAAATACTGCTTTCACAACTACCCAAAAGTTCTTCCAAAGCCAAGAACGGGCAAGACAAGATGCCAACAGTTAAACAGGTTAAATAATACAGACTTAGGACAATCCACACAAAAAACAAGAAACAAAGGTCTTGCCTGATTTCCATAGCTTTGTGTGGCACTGGAGAGAGCATAGCTGGTGACAATTCTCCTGAAGAGGCCTATGTAAAATATAAGAGTTTCAAGCCTGTAACTCTAGTGCCTGATTCTAAATCTATCGTGCCCATACCAAAAGGCACAAAAATTCAGCCAGGGCCAAACCCTCATCTACATTACGTTAACTACTACAGAGATACCAATACAAAGAAGTCATATATACTGCAGAACTTGCTTCTGAAACATCTTTACTAAGTACCTCTGGTTTAAGTAATTCTCCTTGAGGGTTATTCAAAAGATTCCACTTCCTTAAAGTTGTCTCAAGTTCCTCTTCACTGCCACCAGAGATGGAAGAGCCTGCGAGAATTCAAGATTAGAAGTAGAAAGGGAGAGAAACAGGACCAAAAAAAAAAAAAAAACCCTGTATCAGACAATCTAATATTCAGTCTCTAAATTCCCCTTCAGTCTTCACCTGATGCATGTAGTTTACCAGTCTCTCCATTCCCCAACCCCTCCTTTGGGCTCTGACTTACAAGGAAGCTGATTTGTATTAGAGCAACAAATTTACCACTTCTAGTTATATGCTGTGCTCTGTTGTGAGTAGCCAAGCTGCTTATGAGGCAGCTTCTGAACCACTCTAATTTGTAGTTTGATGTTCTGAGGCAAGTTCAAGTTGGTACCATTTTGTTACTCACAGTGTATCACTTTATAGGTAGTATGCATGTTTGACATCATCTGTATCATAATGCAGTGCCCCATGCTCAGTTCAAGGATGAACATGGTAAATACGCTCCAGGTTTTTCTGGATATCCCAGATCTAAACAAATACTGAAATACTCCAAATTCATTATTTAGTAGGATTTTTATTCCTAAATTGTCAAAGCTGCAATACTAAATCAGAGTCTGAATATTTAGTGCTCAGCAAACTTCGGGAGTATTTTGGGTAAGAAATTTTTTCTGGATATCTCCTATGCATAGGGTTGCAAACAGGATGTGGAAGGGCTTCTGTGCCATGATGGGGAAATTTAGACTGACCTTTAAGCACATTAATAATTCCTCATTTATGTGATAGAGATGCAGCAGCTCTTAGTTATGAAAAAACACCAAATCTTATGGTTAAGCCTTGGCACTATTAGGAGAGAGATCTCTTGAAAACTCGCTAGACATGAGCTTGGTTATCATGCTGTTCAGCTACAAAGACTGCCAACAGCCCTGGTACTGACCATTGGCCCTTCAGGATATGAAGTGAAACTCATGTTCCTGGTACACAGCCCCTCAGCTAGCACAAATTACTAAAACCAAAAGAGCTACCTATAGCTGAGTTCAGGATAGCTCCTTTTCGTTTTACTCACCTGTCAGTGGTTGTTTCAAGCAGCTACCCTACTTTATTCCAAAATAGATTTTGTTTTTTTTTAAATGTGTGTGTTACCTATGGTGAAGAGTCAGTGATCTTTTGTCAACATGATTTGTAGCTTGCCTTAAGCAGAAATAAGAAATGCTTACAGTATGTTGTGTTTCTGTCAAGTAATTATTTGAAACAGTTATCAGAGACAGAAGATTTCAACCCATTTATTCTACCAAAAGTTTTTAAGCAGAGATTAAACTTCAAAGGGAACCTTTAAAACCCACCTCTAGAAATAAAAAAAAAAAAAAAAATCAGCAAGATATTTCTTGGCAACCTAAACATGAGACTCCCACAAACAGACATAAAGTAACAAGCTCATTCAACTGTGATAACATTGTAGCCATCACAGTATGCACCTCAGTGTGGACAATCTCAGTATACACTCTAGTTCTCACACAGGTTTTGGGTTTTGTTTTTATTTTATTATGGTGAGCATCACTGGTTTTTTTTATTTACACTGTACTAAATGTCTATATTAGCATACATTAACACCATCATACTCCCTGCAGCACCAACTCAATAATCCAGAGCATCATGGCTTGCGCCTTCCTCAGGCACGCAAGTGTCCTCCAAAAGCCCCCTGTCCCACAGTGGGATGGTGCACTCAAATATGTACAACCAGGATGTGGCCAAGCAGAGTGGAACGGCAGGGCTTACTGTTGAGAGCACCTACTCTTAGGGTAGCAGTGGTGTAGCTATCTTGGGATTTCATGTCAATATGTCTCCAAAAGCTACAATCACACCTTTGGATTTCCTTTCAGAACACTTTCAAGTGAGAGACCTTTTTCTTTTTTGTAAATGAACATTCAAAGAGAGATTTACCTGACTCTTGTTCTCTATTCTTGTGTGTTAAATACATGTTTCCATTATGCCATACAAGACCTGAAAATACTGTGTTTGTTAATGTGATGACGTACATTGAACAAAACTATCCTTTCGAAGGTCAAGTTTACCAGACTAAATTTAGTACTGAAAACTAAGGTGGCAACTTAAAATGAGATTGTCCTAAAACCCACTCCACTTCCTGCAGCATAATTGATAAATGGGACAAAGATTTTTCCCCAGATTTTGAAATTACATATATAATATTGTGTGCACCAAAGCAACCATGGGTTTTCAGTTGTTCCCTCCAAACCAGAACTTGCCTAGTCGGCTGTCAGGATTTTTCTTAGTGGAAGGGAGGGGCAACAGAACTTACTACACTCATTGCAACTCTTTTTAGCAAAAAAGAAAAAAAGTCCTCCTAACACAGTATCAAATTGCACCTGAGATCAGCTTCCCTTTTATGAATGCCGTATAAAAAACATGACATAAAAGGAAAACATTATGTCATTAATGCTAGCTGGCTGGCAGCTGCCATTCCCAAATTGAACTGGGTGTAGGAAATCTGAATATAGGATGTATTTAATTTATTAATGTTCATCATCCACTAAGGTCTCCTGATATCATTTGACACTGTAGAAACCGGTTACTCATAACATAATGGTCACAGGAAACAGCATACAAATTTAATACCTATCTTGTATACTTTATTAATCTCCTACAGATGAATTAATTTAAATCAAACTGTCATTTTAATTTTGAATCATAGATTTCTGAGAGGGATATAATGCAATTTAATAAGAATACTGTAAACTTACGCCTTTAGCTAATTTGAAGGAACTTTCCTAATTGCCCCTGTGTCGACAAATTCTGTCTGCATGAGTTTCCTGTCGTTTGCTCCCTCCTTCTCACCCTTTTTGCTATAATTCCTTTTGGTCTGGCCTCTGCAACCCATGGGGATGGCAACCAGCAGCAGTGAAAAAGGAATTATGAAGCTTTGGCCATGAAGGACAAATCTCATAGGCCTGCACTGTGGAAGAGACTTACAGGAGTCCCATCAGCGAGGAGGGACAGGACTGCGTGAAGTAGCTAATAAAACCATGGCCTCAGCTGTCCACCCAGCCATCGCTCCATGGATGTAGGAGTTCTGCAACCAAAGCTCCTGCTCCGCTGCAGTATATATAGCAAAGTATTTTAAGGTGAGCAGTTGCTGACTGCAGATTGCCTTGGCACATAAGGAGGTAAGCTGCAGAGCTTCAGATCCAACTGATGAGCAATTCACACAGCTGTACAACCAGAACAGTAATCTCACCAGTCATCCTTCCTTATCAATCAGAATCCTTAATGACACCATCTAAAACAACATATAGCACCAAAATTAGGCTCCAAGGAGGGATTTACTATTAACTGGCGTAGAACAAATTTTAGGTTATGACTTACGGGGTCGAGCATAAGATTCAGTCAGAGAAGTCTTGCTGAATAATAAAATGGTAACTAAATCTCCAGACAGATTTGCCCCTATTTTTTTGTACTGACTACAGCATAGGAAACAAAAAGGAAATCTTCACAAACTACAGGCAGTAACACACAAGCCTGGTCAAGACATACTGTGGTTCTCTCTGTATCTGAAAGAGTGAATACTTGCTCTCATAGCACTGCAACATGATACAAATATATGCATAACGAAATACATATTACTATACACATATTTAAAAGGACAACAAATAGCAGTTGTAGTACATGCAGTTTTTTAAAAGGCCTGATATCACAAGACATTTTACCATGAGCTGCAATGATGATCTCTTTGACCCTCCTGTACTGGCTTAATAATAGTGTTAACTCCTCTATTCGACGGTCCTGTGAAAAGCATTAAATAAAATCGTATTTAAAATCCTACATTTTTAACCTGCAGAAACACTGCAGGTGTTACACATTCAGTTCTGTGATTTTGGCCTGCTTTTCCAGAAAGCAGGATCAGGTCTCTCACATGCCTTGTAAAGAACGTTTCTTGGCTTTTATTTGGCGTCGTACATAGTATTTGCTGGGCAGTGTGGAATTATGCATATAAGCAAACCAGAGAAGTTTGATATTACTAGTAAATTAGTTATTTACAGAAGCGTAATTTGGAACTCTGCTTTCACTTCTAAGAGTCAAAGGAATATTCTGGAGTTGAACCTCAACTGCCTGAAGTGGCAGTGTTTGTTTTTTGCTAGCATCGTACCTGTAATCGTAAAATAAATCATGTTTATGTTTTGTATAGTTTAACAATATAGTCATGTTCTTTAATCCTCTCTTGTAGGGTATGTTCTGCATTCCCACATCTACACTTAGTCCAGTTTTGAATACACCTTTTTGAACTTAGGCAGTCAAACCTGTACAGAATCAAAGAAATGAGGTCTTAGGAATGCCTGATGCATTATCCCACTCCACTCTTTCTCCAATACCTAACGCTTTCCTATTATGTACGGAAAGCATCTTGATTCATGTATTTAGGGAGTGCACTTGCCTTTTGCACAGATGCAACATGGCAATGGGTAGTAATCATTATTTAATTGATGAGATCTGTCATTTCTCTCATTTCCATATATGATATTGTGTCCCCGATGATAATAAATTCTTGCTATCGGTCACTAAGTGTGCGATCTTGCAATTTGCACTCTTATAGTTTGTCGTGTTTCTTTGACCCCGGTTCTAAACCATTCCTGCGCAATATTCTTGTGCAGTGCTGTGACTACTGAGCACTGAATACAAACCCAAGCAAGTAATAAAGAACGAGTTTCACAAGCAAGTGTCAGGAAAGCAACAGAAGCAGAGAAGTGGGCGCTGGGAAAAAAAAACCTTCCAGGGAAGTTGGCAAGTACTTAAGTGATTAGCTGATACTGAGCTGCTGCACTGCCATAGCTAGGTCAGAGATACTTCCATTAAAATCTGCTCCAGTACAAGTATGCCACATTATAGTCATAGCAGGTATCAACTGAGTTGTAGGAGTAACTGCACAGAAACCAGACCTTTACCACATTACAGAATGGTAGATGATGCTGATCCTCCCTTCACTCCTCAGCAAGTACACACAAGACAAAAGAGGCCTAAAATAGATACCCAGTTATCCCAACTATGGATAGAAGCAACAGGTTCTTCTTCGTAGCAAAGAACTGAGACTAACATACCCAGTTTTTTAAAGAAGAATTACGTGCACCACTTACTAGCAGCTTAGTTGAGCACTTTCTGTCCTAAAGGACACAAGGAATATTTAGAGTTATCCCAAAAGCTGTTTAGAGCTATTTTCCCTCAGGAAGAATATTTTATTTTGCGATATTACTGAATATAACAGCTCTACATTAAACATGTAAGAAGCTGTGGGTCAACCATCAGTCCACTAGTTTAAACACTACAGTTTCCAAGGAAACAACTCGCCTTTCCCTGTGAGTATATCCAGGTATTAGGACACAAGCAACAATATTTTGTGCTCCCTTCAAATGCAAAAAACTTACGCAAACTTAGAATAACTTTGGCAAGAGATAATGCCACGTCTTCTATTTTCCAGATGTAAATTTTGGCTTTTTGAGTTTTTAAGAACTAAAGGTTGTTATGAATCACATTAATGTTCTCCAGAATTAACATTGCCCTGTCCAGATTCCCCGTACTAAAGGAAGTTTTTAGGGATATATATTATTGTCTCTTTGATGGTATACAAGTGTGTCACCATAAAGGAAAATCCTGTGGCTTGGTTTATTATCCTAAAACAAGAATTACAATTTCCTCAAGAATTAATCCCCCTCACCCCCCTCCTCCAAAAATAAGGAACAATTTATGTAGTAAGTCAGTGGCATCTGAAGGTGGAGATTCAACATCCTCCAAGACTGAGCCCTAAACTCTGCACTTGAATTGTCCGATTGACAGGCAAAGAGCATACAGGCAATAAGAGACAAAAATCATATTTACCATTTAAATGGGTTTAATTTCACTCCTCCTCTCCTTTAGTACTATTTTTATTTTTATTTTTCTTACCCTTGTCTCTTTAAATCCTGGTCCCTTCCTCCCAAAATTTGAGGCTGATTCAAAGGCCACTTTGACTTTCTCTTAATATCACAATCTAAACTGGGGATATCAATGCACTTCAGATTAGATTGGAAGATGAAGAGCTGCCAGAGATGACCAAACCTTAGTGATCTTTTTAATAGCAGAAACCATGAGATTCTGCTCATTACAGCCTTCGCTTTCTACTCCCCTGTGGAATCTAATGAGCCTCCCAAGTTCTGCAGCCAGGTTAGCAAGGTCAGCCACAATTTCTATTTAAAAATCAACCTTCTGTCACAATCTCATGGGATAATCAAAAAATCAGGGCAATAACTACGCTTACAGAAAGCACGTTATTCAGCTCATTACAGAGATTCAAAACCATCATTTCATTCTTACTATGTAGAACAAGGATTATTTTCTCACCTTTTCTTCATTTGCAGCCAATAACGATTCCATTCCTATCTTCAACCGTTGAACTTCTTGATCTAGAAATGTTTTTAAAATGTTGTAAGGAAAATACACTTGCTATATTTAGTGTAAGCAGTAGTGTTTTGTGATACTCTCCCTATGTTCTTACAAGTAACCAAAACCATGCCAGTGGCATGGCAAATGCACTGTTAAACTACATTTAACTTAGAGCTTTTCAAAAGCTGAACTATTAAAAGCATCGCACAACACAAACATGCTGGTTTTGCTTATAAAAGGCTACATAATATTATTTCATACTCTGAGTCAAGTAAAAAAAAAAAAAAGAAACGTTGAAGCTTATTTTGCAAAAGATGAGAGTGCATTTACTGTTACACATTTAAGGAAATAATTTTAAGTATGATTGAAAATTAATTATATTCCATCTGGGAAAAATATTCACCAGTTTATGACAAGTAGTTCAAGGACATTCATGAAACTTGGAAATGAAAAATAACAAAAACTATTTTGATCCGAGGAAAATTTGTAAATTTTTTTTTCTTAAAACATTTCAGTATGAATAACTGAGTTAAAATCTACATCAAGAGCTAATACAGAATTGCCTCACACAAAATTTAGTGTTACAAGATAGAGGTTGTTCAGGAATGTTATAGTCAAAGACAGTTAAAACACACTCTCTGAAAATTTATGACGTTGTTAATCACATCACCCAACTTTGCTGAACCAAATCTTTCATTTCTTCTCTACACACTGTTCCTAGCAAGTCCTCCAGTACCAACCTATACTAAATAAAGTCTAGATGATGAAGACAGAACCTGAAATAGTTTATGTGCTGTAACTGCCACTCAGGGAATTCATGCTTTGACATTAAAACAGACCCACTTGTTTCACAAAAGACTATGAAAACCAGATGTGGCAGGCATGAAGTGAGAGAGAAGACAGAAAATCAATCTGCTACGGAGCATCTTTAAAAGAAATGTTTTACAACTAAATGTTGAACATACAATGTCATATTTAGACTATAGGCAAAAGCTGTAATTAGTTTTTCTTGTAGTGATTCTGAAAAATACACACCTTGTAATAATTAAGTTTTAAAACATGTAAATGAACTTTACAAACATTTCTCTTGCAAAAGAGAACACTTAGTAACACAAGACATGCACAGACACAGCCAAATCAAAAACTAAAGCCAGCAGGCAGCGGGCAAGCAATTGGAAGGTTTTAAAAAAGCCATTAAAAATCACAGTTCCACTAATTTATCTTTATAAATATTAGACTTCAAAAAGAACTGGTGTCAAGGTATTATTAAGCACATTAAAGCAAACTTTACTTACAATATTTATAACAACATCAAGTATGGAAACATTTTTATTAAAACTGTTTTTTTAAATATAGTGCACTGATTAAAAAAAAGCCCAAATCCTTCCCCTCCAAGGAAGGAGGCTTTCAATTAAAGCCATCTTTCCAGATCGGTTTTACATAGGTACAAATAAAAAGAGGTAAAGGTTAAGTTTTGGCTCTGTTAACCTTGACAATGTCCCTTTGAAGTCCAACTATCTGATTTGTGAACCTCTGATTTTTTTTTCTGAAGTGAAATCTTACTAAACAGGGCAAGTAGCTGTCTGCTTGCTGCAAGCAATGAAAGCAGTGTCTCATGTATATTACAATTAGACAGCCAAATCTAAACAAACATTGAATTATTCCTGCAGAATGCATTTGAGTTATAATTTGTGTGAAAGAAACAGTGAGATAAAGCCAAGAGTGAATTGCAAGGCTTACGTTTTTCTTTTAGCCTTCTCTTATAAACTTCCTCTACGATGGTAAATGGTGAGAGTCAAATAAAGTATGTAGAAAAAGCACATATTAGATAAATTTTGCAATTTAATTAGAATATGCATTCTAGCATACTACAAGTACATTGACATTATTTTCCAACTTTATTTGAGAATACCACCTAAAAATCTGATAAATCAGTAATTTTTTTGCAGAAGAATTATTACTGCTGCATACTGTTTCCATTCAAATATAGTCTAAGTGGTTTCCTTAAAGGTAGCCTAAAGAATCTGTACAGGGTTTGATTCTTCTCCCACTGGAATCAAGGACAGTTTCACCCATCTTCAGCATGAACAGGAACAGACTAGAACTTTAAAGTTGTTGAGCTCTTGATTTATTGTCACACTACTATCTTTCCCTTGAAATATCATAAATTATTTGGGAATCTCATAGAAAATACAAAATTCTATTAGTAGAAGAGTTCCTCTACAAAACACTGCTGTTAGACAAACTAATTTTCTAGTTAGACATGCAGTTCTCTACATGCACAAGCTCTGCAGCTGAGTGAAATCAGCACCAAGTGTATGTTAAGTCACTTATTTGGAACAAACAACAGTCAAAATAGAGTCTTCTAGAAAAGACACATCTGCATTAATTCCTGTAAGGAGATTCTTGGTAAGCGCTGAGGAGGAGGTAGCACAGCACCTGAAAAGTCACATCTCAACAAGGGCACTCTTTGGAAGCGTCAGTTAACACCCACAAAAGAAGTTAGTGCCGCTAAGCTGATGCACTGCGTGTGGTCAACTACACACAAATACTCCTGCGTGGGTAAGTGCCAGTGTTATGGAAGAAAAAGGTCACTAATATCATATTGCTCACACCCAGCAGTGGACAGAAGCTCCAGGGAGTCAGTATTTCATAGAACTGTGACATGACTGGTTGAGACCAAAGGCTCAACAAACTGGTTTATTTGCCATTGACCTGTATCAACAGTGCAGATTTAAAACAGAAACCTGCAATATCATAGAATCATAGAACAGCCCAGGCTGGAAGGGACCTTGAAAGACCACCTGGTCCAACCTTTCATAGGAGAGGGAGCCTAAATGAGATACAGTCCTGAAGAAAGGAAAGACGCGAATCAATGGCTATGTTTTAGAATGTTTGGACATTTAAATGACATTATGGATAGCTACTACTGTGGCAATTTTTTTTTCTTAAAAAATGGAAACTGCAAAGATTTTTCAAAGAAATTTTGAAGGTATGCACAAAAAATATATTTCCACTGAACTACAATGACTCTTTCAAATTATAAATAAAATGCCAATAGAAAAAGTTTCAGTGCCCTTAGGATACTTATTGCTATTTGTGCTGGCTTTAGATTGGGATAGCATTTCACGTATCAAAGGCCTCTACTCTACCAGAAGACAAAATAAATTTGCACCATTTTTCCTCCCAAAATAAATTCTGTAAGTCCATTCTTGCATCACTTTGTATTCCTTTGAAATACTGTAGTAGGGTTTGGGATTTTTAATTTTAATTCCCCTCCTCTTACCTCTTTCTGCCACTTCACTATGTGATGAGGTCCTAGATAGCTGACTTTGTAAGCGTTCTATTTCTGCATCTTTGAGAGCTAATTGCTCTTGAAGCTGGGCTATCTCAGCCTGAAAGAGAGTACAACAAATTCAGAATAACATCAGTCATCAATTCTTTGTGATTCTTTCGCATCAACTAGAAGGCTTCTAAGTGTAACACTTTACTTTGACTGATGTCCTGTTCCCAATTCAGGACATTTCATAAACACTATAACAACCTTACATATTTCATGGTGTAACTATCCTATTCCTTTTACAGAAGCTCACTTTTTCCAATGCAATTAGCTCTCAGAGAAGAGAGATTTACAGAAAGGTAAAATTTTCAAGGATTCATGTAGGTAAAAAAGCTCTGGAAAGCTCTCAGTGCTCTAATGCCGATCATACAATAATGACTATTATAGGGCAACTCCTGAGTTTTGCATGAAGACCACTAAAAGATAACAAAGCATTTTTTAAAAGATACTGGTTTTTTATCCTAGTTATTACTTCTTAATATAACTGAGAATCTATTAATGCTGAGCCCTTTCCTCAGCAGCATGACAAAACCGTTCTTCCTCACATCAGATACTACAGCAATAGGCTAGAAGCAAAGCACGGCTTGGAAAACAAGCACATATATGCAACAAAGTATCAGGGATTCATTTACAGTTACTGCAGTTTGTGCTGCCAGTGGATTAGGATATAATATCACACATTAAAGACCTCAACAATACAGAGGGAAAAGAATTCTATGATTGTCCAGCTTGAAATACAGTGACTCTCATCTCTTTTTCCTACTTATGAGAAAAACGGTCAATAGCATACTTTACTAAGTCAGTAACTTCATTCAGATTTTCCTCAGCAGCATTAAAGCCTTTATATATATATCAATATTCTGCATTTCCCCCAGCAAAAGCATACCAAACCTCCTTGCAGTTAAAGAAAAAAAAAAAAAAAGAAAAAAAAAATCACTAATGTGACCAATTTCTCAAAATACTAAAATAAAGCAGGAAAAAATGCAAAACACCAAACAACATTATCTGAACAGGGTAAAAACATGGACTAATTTACTCTAACACACAAACTTATTTCACCAGGAAGCAAGCAGCTGGATGGCAGCAAAAGATCACCACTCTGCCTGCAATTCCATATGGAATAGAAGAATCTGCCTTGTTGCATCTCTGAAGGGATCCTACACTTCCCAGTGACTAATATGCTTTTTATATCCAGCCATGGAAATATTCCAATTTCTCATCTAAGAAGCTGGAGCAACAGGAAGACAAAAGCTGCAGACCTCTTAATACCAGATTTGGAGTTGCCTCTCCTGGTCTATTTGATCTCATAGCTCTTTTAAATGCCCTCTTTTTCCTTTAATGTCTCATTCCTGACATGTCTACAATTATTTTTCTTCTTCCTCTCTCCTTCCCTGTACTTTTCTTCCTTTCTAGTCCTGTATCTTTTCTCACTCAATGGGTTTTACAATTCTTATTTCTTTTTTCCAGTCTGCTCCTATACTTTCCATAATCTTTATCTGTCTTGGCAGCTGGCCACACACTGCTTGAGAAAATATTTTCCCAAAGACTCTTAATTTCCACCATGTCAGATAAAACATTTTCATGGATACAAGAGCTATTATCTTAATAGGAAAAAAGACATGATAGCAACATTTCAATATTCATCCAAGAATTCTCAAAAGAAAGAAATGCTAATACAAATAATAGCTATCTGTCATTTCTGGATCAAGCTATCACGTATTAAAAAGAAAACTCAGTTTAGTAATTTGAACTGTTTTTCCAAGATCCAACCACAACTCAAAAAAGTCAGTCATTCGTATGAACAGGGATTATACTGTTACACAAATGAAAGGAGATGTGATTACAGCACAAAAGTGTACCTCAACAGAGAAAAATAATAACGTGCTTTTTAATCTAGTGGAAAAGGGCTAAAAATTGAAACTAGAAATAAAGTGCAACTGTTTAACAATGAGAATGTTCAACTAGAAAAATTAATTACTGTGGAAAATGATGAAATGTTTCAAATGTGGAGTTTCTCCAGATTACTATCCAACAGCTTTCCAGGATTTAAGGTCAACAGAAGGGTAAGGCAGCTATGCACTTTGATATACACGAAGTCAAAGCAGATGATCTAATGGTGTATTTTGGGCTTAATGTCTATTAAAATAAATTCCATAGTAAATGAACACCCAACCAACTTTGCCTGTCTCTTCTCTTCAGTCTGGAAAGCATATTCCACAGAGGCTTGTCACCATTACACAAATAGAAGACAGAAAACCTTTAAAGAGGCCTTTCCTCAGAACAGGTCTTGTGTAAGTCAAATGCCCTTTTTTTTTTTCTTTTTCTTTTTTTTTTAAAATAAGAATTACAAAAAGGTAGAAGACTGGAAACTGCAGGGAGGGAACAAAAGGCATAAAAAGAAGCTACAAAAACTTTAAAGCAAAATACTTATTCCAAAGATGGTTGAAGAAAACTTGACTTTATAGTAGGCCCTGACACAAGGGAATTGCAAGAAAAGTAAATATTGGTGAGAAGTGGAGCATATCCCTTTCCAGCTGAAATAAGTCTGTCATTAGTAAATGCCAAGTATTCTGCTTACTTTAGTTGCTTTTAATTTCCACTCGTATTGATTTCTTTCATTTTCCAGTTCTTCCACTTTAATTTTGAGGTGTCTAAGTTCCTGTAGCAAACCCTGCAAAGGAAGAACAGCAGCTAAAAGTAAGATTAGTCTGGTAGATATTAATTTTCCATAGTCCTGAATCAAAGATCATGCGTGAGCCACACAGTAATGAACACTGAACCACTACATTAAAAACTCTGACCTAGTCTAAGATGACAAAAAAACTATTTTGAATTGAGAGATAAGGAATACTTTCTCAAACTCTCCACCTGAAATTACGAGCAAATTTTAGTCATATTAAGGAATGCAGCTGAGCCTGGTGAAGTTGTGTGTGTCTCAGTGAAAATGAGCCAAAAAATCCACAACTGCAGTCTCATGTAACATTAACTATTGGGGTTTTGGGGGGAGTTGGGGTTCATTTGTTGTTTTGGTTTGGGTTTTTTATTTTGCTTTGTTTTTCAGCTACCTCAAAGTAAGCAGAAACATGCAGTGCTAAAAGATTACTAACTTTCATTAAAGTGACAATCCTCTCCCCAACAGGTGTTTAAGCTACTTACCAAGAAAAATAACACAGACTAACTAGTATCTAGCAAGTTATAGGCATTTAACACCATACCCATACCAGTCAAATATGACTACAAATATGCTACTTTCAGCATTGATGTCTGCCACTTTGCAAACTGAGTTGAGGCAGCCTAGAGCTGCAGCCAGCCAAGGTTCCTAACATTCTCCATCTGTTCCTCTGACAAAGTTGTCTCTAAATGTCCCTTCTCCCTTTCCTTGATAGAACCGTACCTTATTGTTCATTCTGAAGGACAACATTATTAAATCCCTGATGGAGCTCTGACGAGACCAAATGTCTTAAAATGAAGGAATGGAAAAATTTGGAAATGTAACTCAATTTTGGAATCCTGTAGAGTATATACATTAAGCAACCATACTAATATCTTGGATTAAATTAATGTTTATTTTTAATGACTCCCAGATTTGACTCTCAGATTATTTCCCCAATATGCATCTTGTACTATAGTCTAATAGTTCACTAATTAGTTCTGAACAGAGGCAAGCTCAGAAACAATAGCACTATTTTCAAAATAGGCATCATACCCAAATTAGTTATTTTTTTAAAATAAACCTATGAGAAAAATTACTGAAAAACTCCCTCACAATGTAAGAAGATTATTTATAAAATGAGTTCTGAGTATCCAAATTTTAACCAAAGAGATGTGGCAACTAAAGCAAACTGATTGAAAAGCAAATATTAAAATAAACTTTTTCAGGTATACCAGTATCATTCCACCTTCAGTAAATTTAAGCAGTTTATGCAAAGTGCTTTTGTTTTGACATGTGACATGGTTTTGACCAAATACAACGAGGATCTGTAATGTAAATTCAAAAGTGCTTTTCTAGTAACTGCTAATGTCAGAGAATAAACAAAAATATCTTGGATTTGCTATCTGAAAGGTACAAGTAGATTATTTTTATTACGGCTTTTTTCATTCACTTTAACATTATGATTAGAAAAAGAAAGGATACATTTCAGATAGTCTTACCTGAAATTTTATACCTGTGTTAAGCTTTTAAGATATTCAGGAATTAATAACCTGTGTTCAGAGGACTGGTTAGGGTGCACAATCATGCACGGCTAGGGTGACGTTATCATGAGGAAAATTAGTGAACTACCAAACCATGCTAGCATGCTGCATATCAAACAGACAAGTCTCAACTAAGGGAAAAAAAAAAACAACAAACCCCCAAATAAAAAAAAACAACCCACACCACACCAGCACTACAGGCATACAACTAACAAGTAAAATGAAAATCATAAAAAAACTGAAAGAGGTGATTGGGTGTTACAGATGTCTGTGCTTTAGTAGACAAGCATCAATGGTGACCAAATTTGTCCCAATAATTGGGGGTGGGGTGTCAGGGGTGGGGTTTTTTTTGGTAATTTTTATGACCACCTCACTCTTTGCTAATGAAAGCCACAACGATTAATGCCAATAATTCACAACATAGCTCTGGTTAGTGGAATTTTGTTTCTGCAAGAGAAGAGAAGAGGCAATATACAGGCTTCTGCTAAGGTGTACTTCTCGTACATCACACCGAGAGCAGTTCTTCTGGCTGAGAGCCTCTACCACTGATCTTGGACTAGATTGAGGACCATTAGGTGTCAAGTCTGGTTTCCTATCTTGGGACTTTCTTTCTTGGATTCTACTATTAATTTCCAGTTGCAGTCTACACATCTGCTCCTGTAGCTCACTGATCAGGTTCACTACTGACTGAAAACATGGGAAGAAAGGAAAAAAAGACAAAAAAAGACAAAAAAAAAAGGTGAGAAAGAAAATGATGCAAAGAAGATATTTCTACAGTTGCAGCACAAAGAAATACATGAACCATGTCAAAGGCAAACTAAAAAAAGACAGATGATGTGTTTTCCTTCTGAGTATACGTGAATGGGTATAAATCTGGAATATCGCACAAACCTACAGTTTAAATAGAACAGGATCTATATTCCAGACTAATTCATGACTCTGATCCTAATGTGAAGATCAGAATTTGGCCCCTCATTTTTGGAAACTTATCCAGTCACATAAAGTCAGATATCAGGAAAAATTGGAACATATTTTAATATGCTGGCTCAGAGGCACAATTTTGCTGAAATGGACTTGATTACATTCATTTACACAGCCAAATCATCCACTAGGAAGAAATTGCTAAGTGCTGAGTTGGGGCCATAACCTACTCTTTCACAATTTATACACAGAATTTACTAATAAAGTAATTCTGTTTCCAGGTCTAGCATGGGTCAGAAAAATAACTCCATTACCTAGCTTGCTAGCTAGGCAGTACCTTGACAATGGAGAAAGAGTTAAGCAACATACATAGGAGAAATCAAAGGATACCACAGGAGAAAAAGTAATGACTTTTAAAGTGCACTAATTTGCTGGCCAGCTTCTTGGAATTGTGTGTATCAGTAATACACACAAAAAAATCCAGCTACAGAAACCGAACCAAAGTATTAAAATCTATATAATATTTCACTTAAATTCCCTAACTCAGTAGCAAATAGTGCTGGGTATTTTCTCAGGCATTATAAGATTGGAATGCCTTTCTCTTAATTTTCATGTACATTAACAACATGTTTTGTGATTTCTCAATCTTCTCAAGTAGAATAAACTTGATGAGATTAATCCATCTCCCAAAGGAGTGAAAAAGTTTTATTTTCTTCATTACAATGTACAACAGTCCTCCTATAATCTCAACTCTCTGATGAACCAATAATCTCAAAGCTAGGTAACAGCTACTGCAAGCACAGGACACTATTCTGACCAGGTAAGTATTTAACACAACCAATCTCAAACTGTATCAGCATCCATAGACAACTTTAAACATTCACAAAAGTTCCGTTTCAAAAGCATATGTATCAGTTAGGTAAAAGAGTTTCACATCAATTAAGTATTTTTCTAGGGCACTGTGCTTAAGATGAAATTCAGAAAAGCAGTTGCATATATTTCACTTTACACATATTATTCTCAATCAGGATCACAATGCCTGATGCTCATCCTCTTTCATCCAACAAACCTTTTATGCATGTAAATGAGGATTAGTTCCGTAAACAATCAAAAAATTTAGAAAGAGACTGGGGCCCAGCATACCAACTCTGCAATATCCAGTCTTTTATAGGCTGACATGTTTTTTTCAGGGCTGCACAGGTAAGAAAAGATATCCTCCTTCAGCATCAGCTCCCCTAGGTGAAACCGTATCCTTCATATGTTCAGTGACTACATTAGCTACTTTGCAGCAACACAGTAGGACAATGGTGAGGAGAATGTGCCCCTAGCCAACTCATTCTCTTATCAGAATGCTGCAAAGCAGAACACCCTTAGGACTAGCTATATGAACAATTTAGATACTATTCACAATCCCTCCATCTTCCATGCTTTGATTTTGTTTCTTTTGTACCATCACCTCCACAATCGGACGCCTCACTGAGCAGTACCAACTGGGGACTGGAATCATCAGGACACATCCATCTCTTGCTTTCTTTTAAGCATCAAGGTTTTAGTCTGTGCTCGTCTTTGATAGGGAACACTGTTAATCCATATGAGGTTCTCAAGAATCACTGCTCAAACAAGATGCACAGACTTTTAAGCACAAACCGACAGCTGCTCCAGTTGTGGCAACACGGGAGAGTTCAGAAACACTTCTGCTGCCACCTTGTAATTCTTTTTGCTTTTGCCTCACATTAGAAATGGGAATGGGAAACACCGTGTCCACACAGACTTCCCTCAGGGCAAACCTGACAGTACAGAAATGGCAAAAATCCTTACTCCATTGAAGGATAAGAGGTCTATGGAGGAGAAACAGATGAACTCCAGCTGCAATATATGCCTTTAAAGTTGTTTCTAGTTTCAAGGTAGAAAAGGCTTCTCATGTTTGAGATTCTTTCACAGCATAAAAATTTATTAACGCTAACATACTAGATCTTGAATTTGATTCAGGTGAGACAACAGACCAAACTCCCCAGTGGGAGTCAGTCACTCATTGACTCAAGTTTCTTTGAAATTGCAAGTAACTATGCACTAGATATTTAATTCAGAAGCGTCCACTCAAGAGCCACAAAACACTTTCCAACAGCTTATAGCAAACTTCAGATCCTCAGCATGAAAAAGCAAAAACCACAAAACTTATCCCATGCTAGAAAAGAAAAAGTAAGAGAGAAGGGCTGCTAAGCAATTTGAAATGGACAATTATTCCTGCAGTCTCTTGACAGCGACAGAAGGTCTCTTTTGTCTATGTTCAGGTAGAGCAGGCATCTGGGTGCCATTAATCACTTGATAATGCTGCTCGCTCATACCTTGCTACATTAAGAAAACACATTTCCAAAATTTCTAAGGCTTCTCAGGTAAGAGAAAAGCTACACAAACTCCCTCAGGTGGGATTTCAGAAGCCTTCACAGCATCACTGCGGCAAAAATAGAACATTATTCCACAAAAAAGGAATTAAAATGACAAAGCCAAGAGTGAGACTGTCCATTTACAAGCAGCTATTCTCCCGGCCCCTGTGTTATATATATAAATAAATGGCACTTTAAATTTAGCATGTGCTTTTGAAGAGCCAGAGACAAGTGGCATTTAGCATGAAATTAATACCTTTCAGAGGAGGTTAGAGATGCTCTTTGCTGCTAACTAAAACCAAAACTAAACCACAGCTGCACAAAATAAAGTGAAACGAATCTGACACATTAAAACTTGCTTATATCTATCAGGGTATCTTAATTTGTTTTGTTTCCCCCCAACTCAACCAGAGAAATAATTCTACAGATAAATTCTATGTGACTGGAAGCAGCTGCTGTGAAATAAGCCAACACAAAATTAAAAGTACAGAGCAAATATATTTTAGCTGAATTATTCTGCAATGTCATATTTAATTTTAAACTTTTTAAAACCCATTATTATATTTAGAAATTGCAGCTATGAAGTATAATTAACAGGTTGTTTAAAATGGTTTAACTACTGGATGCCTCTGTAACACATGCACTAGGGTGAAAACTGGGGACTATTACTTCTGATAGTAGCAAGTCTATAAAATCACTGTTCTGTTCACCTCTGTCAATCCTAAATTCAGTCTTAAAAGCAGCAATTGGCCAGCTGTAGTCTATAAGAAAGTCTCTACCTCTGGGTGACAGAGGTAGCTTTGTTCCACTTATGTAAAAATACTAAATGCAATTTCATTTGAGGCATCATACACTGTAAGAGCATGTTGTAGTAGCCACGACATTCAACAGTAAAATTACAAGACAATTCATTTCATTCAGTCACTATCAGTTTGGAGAACTGTCTCACTCTGAAGCAATTAGGTTACCACAACACAACTGCATAAACAAGAGCAAACTAAAGGTAGACTGTTGGCATATACAAGAGTGGGTTATTCACTAGAAAGATGTAGTTGGGCAGTGGAGGCAAGGAGTTCAGGAAGAGACTCAAAGGTATTACCCAATTTAAGCAACAGTTGTAGTCTAATAGTATAAAGAAACTGTATTAATAAATTTCATTCTGATATTTGAAATTGTGTTTCTATTGAAAATTAGTAAAATTTACAGTAAAAGGAGCTAAAATAGGGTTAAAGCATTAGAATTCAAGTAAGCATCCAGTTTGACTGAAAGCAACCCCTCTGTTCATCTTGACAAATTGGATTAACGCTTATTCAGGACAATCTGAAATAATTTTAAAAATAGCTCAATGAGCAAACCAAAAAATGCTGTTTATTTCCCACACCTTTACTTACAACACCCATTTTCCTTGCTTTGTAAACACAAGTTTGCGACTTTGAACAGGCCAGAAATCTAATCACATGTTGGGGTAGTTAATAATTCAGGGCATATTAACACAATGATTCTCAACTTTTCCATCAGATTAGAATCCTCTTCCATCTCAACAGGAATGTTTCCTATCACTTAGCAATACAACAAAGGCTTCCAGGCCAACAAACTCAACTTTTCCATACAAGGGGGCCACACACCTTGTTGCAGTGGCAGAAGAATTTCACAGGTCATAGCCTCACCCTCATCACAGGCCCAGACCTACTGGGTGCTTAAAAGTCCTGTCAATGCAAATGTACTCAAAAGCTTTGTTGCTTTCCAGGAGTCAGGCTGACTGTGCACGTTCTGCAATAATTTAAGCAGCCTCATTCTCGTATTCGACAGGTAATGGGAAGTGCTGAAGGCCTCTCAGGAAGGTGGCTGCTGGGAGCGGGCTGCCATCTGTAGCAATTAGGCGCTGCACGGACCCGTTTAGATTTTCAGGTAGTACGAGACTGCTTAGGCCTTCTGTACACAAGACACTGACAATTATGGGTGAAAGAGCATGAGAAGGCCACAGATGGTAAAAACAGCAGCTGGTGCCTCTCCGGCTTGCAACCTCTGCCAGAAATTGCTCTCTTTAAGCTATCTTTCAATCTCTAAAGAAAACTTCAGAGGATAAATAAGTCAAAAAACAAACACACCCCAAACGTATTATGTCACTGCAGGTAAATTACTTATGCATAGTTATCAAATATTCCACTGGCAACATTATGGAGAGCAAACAGTTTTCTAACACTGCCTGGATTTCAAATTCTCGTAAGTCAATGTGGAACATAAAGTCTTTTTTCAGTCAGCAACGTATAAATCTTGGACCTAGTAATCCTCCCTTGCCAGCTAATCCTCTCCTGCTAGTTGGTCCCCTTACAGGACCACTGAGTAGGGCAACACATGGCAATTGGTATGAATTACTGTCTTCCATAATTGCCTTCCTTCCCAGCCCCACCTGCTGCTCACTACCATGAAATGGATGCTGTTCACATGATTCCCCGTTTCACACTCTCTTTCTTAACCAATATGGTAAAAAGCAAAGCTGCTTTGATGTCCAGAACTCTCCACATCTGAAGAGGAGTAAGGATTAGAATTTCCTCCAATGCATGTCATTTTTTTGCACTATTTATTATGTAACCACAAGGGGAAAGGCTCATCTGAGGAAAATGCCCTGCCCCTTGCCTTTCCCTCCAAGTGCCATGAATGGATTAAAATCACCGAGGGTGATCATCTAAGTGTTTGTAGCACCCCTGGTACTGCTGAGCTGACAGTCTTCTCTGCCACATAAACGAGGAAAGAGAAGAGCTCTGGCAGGCCTGCTGTGGCCATGCCAGGCCAGCTCCTGTGGAAAGGAAAGGGTTAAGTGAACGCCAATTGTAATGTATGCTTCTGGAACAGACTTTTTGCCTTGATTAAAGCCAAACAGCAACCTTTGAAGTATAATGAGAGAGGGGAAAAGAAACCACATCCCAAAAATGCATAATCATATTCCTTGCTGAATTTACAGGATCAATGATAGGGCCTGTGCTTTAAGCACAGACAATCCTATTGCATGCTGATTTCAGGTCAAAAGCTCAGGTGTATGACAGCATACCATAGACATGATAGAAAAAAAAAGAAAACAAGCTAATGAAAGAAACTCACCTCAGCTTTGTTCTGTTTCTCTTCATATTCACTCTGTTCCTTTTCCATACCAACCAGCTTAATCTTCAGGTCTGAAACTTCAGCCATTAGATCTAATTTCTCAGTCTCTAGTGATGTTCGACTTAGCAACTCCTGAAAGCAAAGCAGAACATTTTCTCCAGTTATTTATTTGAACACTGACAGAATGCTACGTGATTTACTGGCAGAGCCATAGAAAAGTCTCTACCCCAGTGTTTAACGCTTTCAATACGAAAGCAAAATGATTCTCTTCTTCAAAAGTCACACTTGTTACCGCTTTACAATGCAAAAACCGCAGCAAGATAGATTTGATGCAAGCATTTACTGCAGGCAGAACAAGTAACTAAAAAAAAAAAAATTGAGTGATTGGCAAATTCATATGAAAGCAAATTTCTCTACCTCTCTTCACGGCGTGTTTACTTTGAACTGTTTGAACTGTGTTTCTTGAGTTCTCCAGCTATTTTCACCTAAACATTCTCCTGTGTTAATCACTAAACCACTGTATCCCCCTCCCTATTTCAAGAAAATGTGTGGCAGAGTTAATCCCTGGGCAAGACATGAAATCAGAAAACAATACTAAGGCTGAACAAACACAAACCTACATAATGCCATAGAGACCTTCACATGACACATTACAAAACAGTTGGCTACTTCCTAAAATACTCATCAGACAAAGGTACATTTTAGTATTACAATGAAACATTTTACAACTTCTTATCATGTGTTGTTCAATAAAGGATGTATTACAGAATGAGCACCCTAACCAAAATAGAGTACCAAAGACAAGCAACGTTTCTGCAGTCATGCTAATAGCACTTAAAAGTTTACACCATGTAGTACTTGTTAACTATTGAAGGCTACACACTCTGGAGGGAACAGCACTAAATGAAAAGTGGTATGCCCTAACTGGAATCTAAAAGGCAATGTCTAAACAGAGAAACAACTGGCCATGACTTTTGCTTGTGTGCCCCGAATTTGTTTTTCAGATTGCAGAGAAAGGCATACTTTGGACAGAATGGTATCACTGTGTTTGGAAAACATTCAATATTCACACCTTCACTGCATCTTTCAGTTTTCAAGAAAGCCAAAGCAAAAAATCTTCCAAAATTTAACAGAGTGTATTATACATATAAGGCTTCTGTTGGCCTCCATTTTCAAAGAGAAAAAAAAAAAAAAATCCATTCAGGAGTTTAAGCCTTACTAAAAAATCAATACCTAACTTTCAAAGTACCTAACGAATTTTTGCAAAAGAACTTAGGTTTCTAAACGGTTAAAAAAATTTATGGTAATTCATAACTTGCATTGGTGTTTTGATCATATGAAATGCTCTGAGGAATCACAGCAGATTCTGCTTTGAATTACATGGAAGTGACTTAACTGAAGTTGGTATAGTTATTCTGGATCTATGCTGATGTTACTGAGTGATCAGAAACTGCCCTGTCCATCACCCTTTTTTCTCATCTCTTCCTCTTCCACGAACTGTATGCTATGTGGTAGACTATGGCTTGGAGCCAAGGAAGCCACAAAGGTTATTTTAAAAATTATAAAGTTAAAGTTTGTTTGGAACCCAAATCTGCTCTACACGTAAATTGTTTTAGTCTGGTGCGGAATACTGCCCAAATTAAAAATAATACTAGACTTGCATTTGCGTTGCAACACTAATTATCTAAGCCACCCACTATTCCCAGTGCCATGCCCATTTCTGCTGACATTGACAAAGATATTTGTGTATGGATGGGAAAATAAACAGAAATGTAGCCTCATGGTTTGTTTGGTTTTTTTCTCTGAATGAAATAAATCAAGCACTAATCAGGAAAAGATAGTGCACTGACTTTTTTTTATTGAAAAGCTCTAAGAGGCAGTCACCTAATGAAATCCCAGTAGTAGCTGCTTTCTACAAAGGTGATTACAAATTACAATTATAACTACAAATAACTTCTTTATGTTCCAGAAAAACACTAATTTGCACAAGTTCCAGAGGCACATTCCAGTCAGACTGGAACAGGCTCTGTACAGCTGTTAACATAGCAGACTTTTGCAGATCAAGACGCCGTTATAAATGAGAATTTTGATAGGAAATAAGGCCACTGAACATAAAAAAGACTAGCAGGAGGAGGTGACTTGGGCCCCATGGGCAGACTCTATTCATTGTTGAACTGAAACAACATTTAGAATTTTTTTTGACACTGACATGGTGTTCCATGATACAACAGGAAAATTTCTTAATAAGGCAAGGAGACATGGCATCCCTCTAGAGATTTTTAACAAAAGATCTATCCTTTGAGTGCACCATCTGGCATCACTCCTTACTTTTTCTACAGACTCCCAAATTACACTTAGTTATGCAATGGAGAGTAATACCTCACTCCTCCCATTCCGAGTTCAGTAGCTCCATGTGAACACTAAGGTGCTACCTGGTGTAAGTGAGCATGAAGGCAGCTGACCTTTTTTTTTTAAATCAACTCAAACAAAGTTTTCTCTGAAGCTGGAGAATCAGATCCTCAGCTAGTGTAAACTGGCATAAAACTCTTGCCTTAAAATAGACAAAATAGCTAACTATCCCTAGTTTGTTTTCAATGGAGCTACACTGATTTAAAACAGCTGACAATTTCTCTTGCATCTAGAGGGTCTAACTTCTGCTTTGAAAGAAAGTGCCGTTTAAAGTAAATGTCCCCTCTTGAAATGGTAACATCTGGAAGCAATTATTTTCATCTTCAAGCAGATGCTCACAGCGAACAGCTCATTAAGAATGTGACCCATTTTGTTACAGAGAAATTATAGTGTATTTCAGTGGTATGATGCAACTTGAATTCAGCCAGAATAAATATGCAATTGTAAGAAAAGAAAATACAAATTTATGTTATTGGTTTTAAAGCAAAAAAGATAATATATGACAGGCAAAATGGTAATTTGGGCTGTAGCAGCTTTAGGAGGATCTTAACAAGCTGAAATACAGAACAGAAATAGAACATATTCTAGGGAATCTTATTTATAAACAAGATACTTGTTTTTAACTTTAAAATGTACTATAAGTATAATTTAATTTATCAAAGTTTTTTTTTTGAAAATCAACTTTCAACTTTAAAAATTAAGGGAAAAAGCTATTTTAGAGTAGAAAAATTAAAGATGAGTCATGCAGAAGCTACAATATGCATGTATCAGATAGATCAATGAACAGCAAAATATTTCCAAACACAACTGTATTTTTAAAATTCACACTGTGTACTTTTAAAATATTTAATCATGCTTTCAATATTCGCAATGAAACTGAAGCACATGCTGTATACCTCACTTTCACGTTTTGTTGTCTTAGAAATAAATAATTCTTATAAAGCTGCTTATAAAATCTAACATGACAGAAAATAGCTTACAAAGAGGACACTGCAGTATTCTAGGCTGTCAGCTGCAAGGACAGAAAATTCCAGGATATTCAGCACTCCACAAAACAGAAGAAACAATCATGCCATACACTGATTGAGAAACCATAAGTAAGATTTTAGTCAAATGAGGAGAAAAAAACCCCAAAGATCCCATTTTGCACTTGAGCGTTGTACAAAATACAACACTCAAAAAATTTCACACTTTTCACCCTTATTGAAATAGTTGAGAGAGACAGACAGACCGACCAACCAAGCTACCTACCTGGTAAGCAAAATTCAGCAAGAACCACCACTAATGAGGACTGCACTTTTCAAGTGCTGTGTGTCAGCTGTGGTAGAAATAAGATATTTGCTTAACCGAAAACACAGCTGAGAGCAATGTACATGTGTAATCGCCATGAAATGGTGCAAGTCAGTAGCAGAGAGTGAATTACAGCCCTCCAATTCATCATTTGCCCATTATATAGTTAAGCAACGGAAAGGACAGAACTTCCCATTGCACCGCCAATTTGAACAGCCCTTTGCATATGCCTGGCGAGCAGATTCATGCCTACTTTAACTGTAAAATAACAAAGCGGTGTAATGCTCACCTGTATAGATAAGCTGCACAACTTGAGAGCACACTCTGAAAACCTTACGCCGCACAACCAGAGCAGCACAGAGCACACTTCAAAATCTGAAACACTAAGCTAGCTGCTGGCAAGAAGTTACTGCATGCTATAAACAAGTGCTGAAATTCATCTAAGATCAGATAACTCAGGCAATTGAAAGCTGAAGGAATGATCCTTGCCAGCCAGCAAAGTTCCTGAGAAGCAAACAGATACACACCAGATTTATACTCTGCAACCATGATAGGATTCTGGCTCCCCTGAGTATAAGACAACTGCAAAACCAAAACAGGTACACACTAAACTGCATTGGATTCAAGTTCCTACTCCCATACAGCTCCTCCCTGCATTCTTTTAATCCACTGTTTTTTAAAAGATTCTCCATTGTGCCTCACAAAGGGCACTGTCTGGCACACTTTCTCCTGCTCCTTGCACACAGGCAGAAGTTGGCCATAAACTGCCATGAGAAACAGAAATTCATTCCTGTTTGCATTCAAGCATTTCAGTTTCTATGTGTATTTTTAAGACAGAAAGAATCCTAAAGCCAAGTGCTTTGTACTTTGCAAGAGAATTTACTTGATAGAAGACACAATCATGTTTACACAATGCAACCATCTGACAAGAGTCCCCTGGATTGCTTCTTGCAATTATGTGATAGAAATAGATGTAAGGCTTCTGCCTTCAGTCAAACCACATCTAGGATTTGGTACAGGTCAGGCACAGGAAAGACATTGCCACACAGACCAGCATTTTGATTGGCAAAGCAAACTGTACGCTGTTATACTTTATGCCACAGAGCTTCAATGGGAACTAGTATCTGTTAAATAAATCAAATGCAGCACTGGAATAGCAAAGAGGTAACTAACTAGTCTTACTCACAATAATTGCCATAACAAATGCACTTAAAAGAACTGTGGAGGTGAAATCTGTGCAGAAAATTCACTTTTCAAACTGACTTAACACAGCTGTCAAGATTGACAGCATAGATTCCAAAGCACCAACGTGTTTACGTTATTCAAGGCTGGTACTTTCTGTTAGTGGACAATTTAGGCTACTTTATAGAGCAAAACCTACTTTTGCTTTCTAATTCTGTTCTACATTTGTACACAGTACAAACGAAAGAAAAGTTGATAGCAGGCTGATAGGAGATTCCCCCAAGGCTAACATAGCAGATGTTGAAGACCCTCTCTTCTCTTAAAAAAATATTTCTTTCTTAAAATTGACTGGAACAAAGTACTTCAAAATGCTACAAACTAACTTACAACAAGACACATTCTTCTCTAAAATTGGCTGTAATTTTACATTTTAAAGCAGCTGATATACTGGAAATGGACTGCCACAGCATAAATTGTTTGCATAGAATAATTCTAGGAGGGTTTTTTTTTTTAATTTCAAGACATTCATTACAACGTGTTAAGGGGCAAGGCAGGTAACTATTCACACAGGCTGGCATTTCCATATTCTTTACACATTCGATGGCAAGACAGAGATATCACTGGAAGGCAATTCAGCGAGACCAAACTGGCATCTTGCTCCCAGTCATGCTCCAGAAAATTTTCTCTTCATATTTACTATGAAGGTTGACCAGGGAAATGTGTCTCTTGGCCTAAACTGGAACCATACTTAAGGACTGATTTAAAGTTTTACCATTGACTTTCATGAGTTTTCGAAAGACCTACTTTGTTTTAAAGAAAGAAAATGCAAACACCTTCAAGATGAAAAATGTGTTTTCTTGATTAGAGTCTGTAGTGGAACAAGTATCCTTACAAAAGCAAAATGCTGAGTTTGACACCGTAAGCACCACATCTCATGAAAACATACATGCATTATCTGTAACTGTGCACACCAGGGCATCTCTGCATCTGTTACACAGGATTCTCTTGTTTCTCAAACATTGCTGAGCCATATTATCTTTGGCTGTGGTTTCATAAACAGCTAGGTCAAATGCACATCTCACCATTGCCCTTATGCCACACCCTGACCTCTTCTGTGAGCTGTTTCAACTCACTAACCCAGCAGAAAAATACCCCCTTCATTTTAAACTCCAAGTTCGTTTTCTCCCAGTCATTGAGTAAAAGGTCTGATGAGTATAAAATAAGTTGCAGAACCACATGGTCAGGAACAGGGAGAAGGATGAAAGGAGAATGAGGCCTTCTCCTTTTTGTAGCAGTAACCTTTAGATTGGCTGAACTCATTTCTTGAAAGTTCACATTTTGACTAAGGGATATTGCACCGTCCTCTCAGAGTGATGAAGAATCACTATTTTCTGCAAAGAAGCAGGAGTGTCTGTTGCTACTATTCCGCATTCAAGGTGTCCACCCTAAATGCCGAACAGACATTTTATGTAATTAGTATAAAGTTTATTTTAGCTGTTGTTTCAAAAGTGTTTCCATGATCACTTTGTAGCAGGGTTCAAAACAACTGTGCATAAATCATAAGTTAGAAAGATTTTAGCCAGTAACCCCACCCTGCAAAGTGGACAAGTCTCTGCTAGCATAGATTCAGCAAAAACTATTTTGCAGGGTAGCATTACATACCCTTTCTGTTGTGGAACTATCAGGTATCGTCATTAAATTATCTTAACAAAGTATATGATTTTTGTTTTATTGTAGCATTTTGGGCACAGAATTAATTAAAAGTCACTTTCCTTATAGTTCCCACAATTAAAAAGACAGGGCTTATCCTGGACTCAGGTATATGGTTTCCCAGATAAGTAAATAATATGCTTATCCATACTGCAGTTCTATTAATATACATTAAAGATTTTTCAAGCTAGGGCAATTATCTTTACCGTTCCATTTTCCATTTAGAAGAAGCAGTCAACTTAAGTTCACAAAGGTAAAAATCAGTGGAGTTCAATATATTGTAAATAAGCAAGCAGAACCATGAAATAAAATTGGATTTACATGCACCTCAGGAAGATAATGGAAGTCTTTCTGAAAAGCAAGAATATTTATATAGGTACATAGAGCTAGATGATTTTTTTCTTATTAGAAATAAGTTAGTTTACTGTAAAAATAAATAAATACTGTCTTGAAAGACCCACTAAATAGTTTTGACTGGAAAAACTCAGTGACAACACTAGTATCTTTCATCTCTTTGCTAAGCATCATGAGCACTTGCACAGGACACTGGCAACTGCTGGCTGAGAAGATCTGAACCCAACTCTCCCCAAAACCTGATTGATCCATCAGTCTACTGAAGTCCCTGAGGCCAGATACTCACTCTACTTTTGACAAATTAACTGCAAGAAGGCCTGTTCACCACATCTCTTACATGAATGTCCTAATCATCACATTACCAGGTCATTATCTTCTCTCCAAATCTCAACTCATTCCCTGTAGAGGGTAATCTTTTCAACAAAATGAATTGAGAAAAGAACCTTCAAAATAAATTATTGATAAATAGGGCCCTCTGCTGAGCCATAATACATATATAATTTCTCTGACTGTTGAGATTTTGAGAGATCTAACTTGGTTTCCCATATCTCACTGTCTACTGGGGGATGTAATCCACGTGAGAGACACCACAACTACCATTCCCTCATCATCCTCTAGTATTTCACTTAATTTGCTCTTCTTACTGTTCACAAAACTAAAATGTTAACTCAACATTGTTTTTTCCTCATTCCAGCGAGAAAATAAATTTTAAATATCCCAGTTCCACACTGAATTTATTTTTTAATTTTGGTTCAGCTATTGAAAGTGCATCACTCACACTAAAATTAAAATACTAAGGATATATGTTTGTGTACGTGTCTGTCTCTGAACAAAGTTCAAATGGACAAACTCGTAAGATTAGAATGAAACACAAATCTCTACCAAGTTGTGCCCTAGATAATTCTTCCTCTTAAAAAAACCCCAACCAAACTCGAGTTATCATATATGCTGTAAGCATGAGAGATCAGTCACTTAGAAATCTAGCAATCAACAAACAAGCTTGTCAGTATTTCTGCAAGTTATGTTCAAATGCAAGATCTCAAAACTACGATACAAAACAATGAACAAATTCGAGCTTATTGCTAACTATTTAATATGTGTACAGGAAAGAAAATAAATTTAAATTTATTTAAATTTAAAAATAAATTACTCCCATTTGGCAACAATTACAGCCGCTCAAAGTGATCTCAAAATTTAGATTTAAGGTTTATGTTAAGCATATTTGGAGATTCTCTGACTTCCTTAGCTTTAGTACAGACTTTTGTATCTTACCACTTTAGGATCAGCTTTGTAAGCAATTTGTGCACGTGCCTAATGCCAGACGGGTAGATTCAAATGTTTTCACTGAAATAGCAATGTACATGCATTATTATATTCTATTTTCAGCTGCCTCAGTGTGCTGTTAAATCAGGCTTTAAATTCACAGTTTCCTCAGAAGACTATCAGAGCAGAAAATTTTCAGTCAGAGAAACAATAAACAGTTTTAGTAGAAGTCACAGAACTATCTAGTTTTAGATTGAAACAGGAAACTTCTACACTCTATTGTGAATGCCTTCCTGAAGTCTGAAAACAGATTTTCATAACTTAAATATTACTGTTCTTTGAATTTCACTTCAGATCTCACTGAAAAATTAAATGCACTTGCTATTTGCATTTTTAAAAACATCCCCCCTCACTTAAGTATGAGACTAAAACTTTTTCCAGCTGGAAGCATTTTGGGCTGCAAAAGTTGTATGAGACCAAGTTTTTTTCAGAGAAGCTTGGAGAATTATAACTTTAAAAGGTTTAAGATACAAGTTTATCTTATAGAACTTGCTACTTTTTATACACCTATGTATAAGCATCTTTATCATAGTAAAATAAGTTTATGTAGATTAACACAACTGTAATCTATGTAAACATAAATTAACACAACTATAATTTAAAGCTATGAATAGTTCATAGAAAGACTTGTATATTTCACATAGACTAAAATAGTAAATTTATAACACAACATTTTGGGTGGGGAGAGGAAGTAAGTTCATCAAGAACAACATCTATCCTGCAAATTTCTGGCGTAGATTTTGAGGGTTATTTACAGTTTCAAATCTATTTTTGATATCTAAGTACTGTATTACCAGTGGATGATCTGCATCTGTAATAACAGAAAATTGCACTGGGAAAGGTCTTTTGCATCGATAGACCTGCGAGCTCTGCAGTAACACATGAAATGTAAGATATTTAATTTATCATTTGTTCTGCTCCCTCAACATACACCACGAAAGAGCAAAAATCAGATCACATAGCCTGAAACTGTCGATTGAAATAAAGAAAAACATGTCTTTATATACTAATTTTCTTTCAAAAAAAGGGGAAAGCTCCTAAATTAAGCAAAAATGGTTATAGAACCAAACTTGATACAGTAATTCATTTCAACTTACTACCTGTTCAGCTTCAAAGCCATAAGAAAACAGAAGGTATTTAACTAAAACTTCTGAATTCTGTAACTCCTACATGTATTAGATACATTTAACCTGTCTAACCAGTTACTCAACCATGTTCAAATTTAGTTCGTCAGCACAGTACGAATAAGACACAATAGTTTCATTTTACATGCTGCCACGTACAGTATTATGCAACCAGCCAGTAAAACATTTCTGCAACAGGAAAACAAAGAAACATTTATTGCAAAAAAAAAAAAAAAAAAAGTGCAAAGCAGCAAGAGAACAATAAAAGAGGCATTTTCTTCCTGTTTTTATCTTGTTGCCAAAGGCACTCACACATGCAGACAAGCTGACCATATATGTTGACCCCTCTGTTGGAGAAGATTATGCAAGAAGCTTTCCAATCCAGATTTTTACCTGTTGAAGCATTTCTTCTGTTGCATTCAGTTTCAACTGATGCCCCTCAAGACAGATTTCTAGGTCCCGGATTTTCTCTCCCTGAGCTTCCACCTGGTCTGTAAGAACACTCACCTGTAATTTGAGAGGAGAAGCACAATGCTACTGAACTGACTGTAAATAAGTTTCAATTACCTTATTCAATTAACATCCAAATGCATATTTTAACAGCAAGTTCTCTTTTAAGGTCCTCAATGGTTTAATATTCTTGTGCACTGCAGCAACCTGCTCTATCAAGATAGACAATTTTTCAGTCTTGCCCATATTTTGCTTCAACCCCGCCCTCTGACCCCCCCCACCCCGATTATTTTGTTTTAATATAAAAAGGAAAGAGCATTTCTGGAAGAGATGGAAGACTATCTATAGGTAGGCTGAGTCAGTTCATGCAAAAGTCTGAAAAATTAGAAAGCACCAAACAAGAACATAGGATAATGAAAGTATTTTAAGTGGTTTTGGAGCATGCATTGCCATTTCAGGTTCCTTTGGCATTTCACTCCCTAAAACGGATAAACAATAAAACTGTTCATTTGGAAACCAACCAATTACTTTACTTCTCACAAGAACAGAAAAACAGCTTACCTATCAATAAAGCATTCTGAAGTTATAAAGAATGCAATGAGTAAAAGGCATGTTTTAGCAGCAGCAAAGTTCTATTCCAAGAAAAATTCCCAGGCTTTGCAAGCCAAAACATGAAAGCAAAGAAGTGAGATACAGACAATGAATCCCAGGAAAAGAAACAATAAGCAATACTGGTAAAGAACTGTGGGAATGGTGGTACAGACCAGTGAGTATATAATAACAAAAGCCCAGCAGCCTAACTCAAAGCTTGCAAAGCTGAAAAAACTACACTCAGGATAACATTAGAAGATGTGGAAAAAACCCCCAGTGTTAATTCCTATGTTACGCAGCACATGCACTCTGTATATTCATTTTTACTATTTATTTATATAAAAGCCTTGATTATACTAGAAAAATGTTATCTCAAACAAAAAAGCAACCTCAGGTCTTTAAACCCCAGTTTGAATGAAGTGCGTTAACAAAAACTTATCTATGCTCTCACATACAACTCTGCAACACCTTTATTTAAAAAAAAAAAAGGTCCTGTATGTGGAAGTGAAACCTTTAAGATGTACTCACTACACAGCATTTCTAAAATCCAATCAATGAACAACTGAGTTCACTTCAGGGAAGCTGCAGAGGGAGTGACTGAGTGATCTGTATTTGTTTTACCTGCAAACATAATGACAAGCATGCCTGGGAAAGGAACATAGAAAAAGAAAAAAGAGGGCTTTTTTTTTTGCCTTTAAAGTAGTTGGCTGTAGGGTGGAGTACAGATGAATGTAGGATGAGAGATGATGGGAAGGAGTGGGTGGAGGCAGGTGGCAGGGGGGCATATCCAAGCTGGGGCAGGGGGAGAACTCCCTGCAAGGAAGTCTGTTGCTTGTCTACTTTTTTGTTTTGCTTCCATTAAATGAGTAATGGCACACCAAAAAAACCCCTGTGAGGTCAGAAAGCAAGAAGAAACAAACTGAATCCTCTCCTTCAGTCTGATGCAGGTTCCAGAGAAAGAAAACAAGCTCTACTTAAAGGGTCGGGTTAGGTTCCAACTAGTGTTGTAACCTGAAAGGAAAACTGTGTATGTTAAACGTGACCTGCAAAGGAATTTAGTAAAACCTTAGCAGCTTTAGAAGCTTGTGTTGGATGTTCCAGTAGTTAGGCTGAGAGGCACATTAGCCACTTTGAACTCATATTTTCCCCTCTGCTCAGGATCACATCTGCCAGACTCTTCACGGAATCAGTAGGCTGCACGCAGAACATAACCCCACTGTATGCTACGCTGGCAAGTCCATCTTGCCTTAGCAGTGCAACACCCACAAGAGTCAGCCCGTAGATAATATATTTTCTGTAAATATCTATAAAAGTGAGGCATATTGAACAATAAGGTAAAAATCAAGTGGTATAGGGATTTAAAACATCTTTGTGAAAAAAAACCCCCGAACAAAGCAAACACCTAAAGAAGTACGTTACCTCCTATACACAGGCACTGAACTATAAGAAGATATCCCACATGCTGTAGCATTTCCAGCTTCCACTACAGACTGAACAATGGAAGCAGATTTCAAGGTGCACTGTTTGACTCAGCCTTGGTGGACAGAGATAGTGGGCAATGCCTGTGCCCACTACAAGGTGCCTTGTACTGTTTCTTCTGCAGCAAGTCTGATGCAAGACTGGAGTGCTCCCAGCCTCACATTTCCTATGGATTACTGCTACGGACCACAGTTACTGGCACAATGCAACATGAGCTATAGAATAGAGGTGCTCTGTTTCCCATCACTTTCTCATCCTTCATGCCAATGGTCACACCCAGGAGCCAGGTTTGTACCAGCAGGCTCCCTCAGGCCAGTCTAACCTCAGCACGGGACTTGGCTGTGTTCCTCATATTCAACTGCCTAGAGAGAATATGCAGAAGTGGTGTAAACCCAGGTTCTAACCCCAGCTCCATCTTGGCACCTTTTTTTTTTTTATTGTTGTTGTTGATGTTCATCTATCAGACTGAGGTTTTCATCTCTGTTATTTGCCTGGGGTTTTTGGAGTTCTACTGCAATGCTGTGCAGCGGGATAGGAAAATGCATAAATATTGACTAAGCCTCTTAATTTGATGGGTGTAAAAGGCAAAAGAGAGACAATTTCTACATCTGATTTTACTACATTGCTCATGAAAAAAACTCTAGGGAGGTCTCCAAACCATGTCATAAAAGCCCCTTCTTTGTGAGTTTGGCTGGCTGCATTCTATTGGTACCTATTTGTTTGGATGAAGAAATAGTTACTAAAAATCAGCAGGACAAAGACAGGAAAAGTACCTACTGAGCAGCAGCCTGGAACAGTCTTCAGGAACTTACAAGCGCTGGAGACTATCGGTTCTGTTAAATCCACAAAAGCTGATACACTTTGAACACCAAGATTCTGCCAAATCTGTACAAGCCCACCAGCATGCATGACCATCAACAACCAGCTGTATAGCATGAACCACATCCAAGATGACAGTGGCTGCTATATGCAGACAAAGATTACAGGACTATACACACATGTGATGAAACAAAGGAGGCCTTCAGGGACAAAGGCACAGATGCATCAGTACAACCCGCTGCTTCTGAGTAAACAGCTGGGTTTGGCCCTCTAATTGTTGCTTCAATTATGAGTGTGCGTGCATATGTGCGAGTGAACAGTATGAGAAGTGAATTTACTGTGTGAAAAGTTGTTTGCTATTATTAACAGAATCAAGGTGTTACAGTTAATAACCACTTGACTAATAAAAGGTGTTCTAATAAATATCAGTTGTGATGTTGTCTCCCCTGACCTGATTCCCTCTCAGAAAAAAGGGAATTTGCAACACACACTTAAACACTTAAATTCCAACCAGAAGTTTGTTTTTCATTCAGGATTTTTTTTTTTTTTTCTAAATTTGGTAATAGCAATTTTAGTTTAACAGTAACGAAAAAAATCCAACCAAGACTAAGCTTATGTCTCACAAACTGTTTATTGTTTATTTAACAACAGCAGTGAGAATTCTGCTCAGTAAATTAACACAAGTGTGAACAGAACATACAGGATAAAACATGCTTACAGAAACTAGTACCTGAAAGTAGGGAGAACACCTACCCAGTATAGTTAAGTTTCGTTTGATATAAATATATATGCTTATAATATGCTTTTTTAAGCGTAAAGAGAAAGGATATGCAAAGACAATTTAAAGAATCTCCAGCTTCAGTTTTAAAAAGCATGTAACATAGAGTTTAGTAATAGTGAAAATATCCAGAAAAAAAAAAATTAAGTTTTTTTATTTTAAGGTGTACAACATGTGTTTTCTCCAGGAGGACAACTTACATGGGACAGGGGATCTGTTTGAAAAAGGTTTGATAAACTGAGAAACAGGAAACCTGGAAGAGCTCAGGCATGCATTTTACTGTCAAATCTTCTTTTTCCCCCTTTACCTCCCCCTTAAGCTTTTTGATGATGTAAATCAACTTTGGTACAGTATACAAGCAGGAAAAATATCAGTTCTATCTACCTGCCAGTCTTCCAGCTAATTAAAAATGGTGGCACCCAGAACCCAGAAAATCAACTGGTACAACCTAGCAAGCCTCGAATGAGAACAACTACCACTTCACAGCATTATTTTTAAGTTCTTTTTTTTTTTCCCTTTGTCATCCTTCTCCCTCTTACTGCTGTTACTCCTCTCTCCTCTACCCAATTACGCCACCATGAAACCAATCAGATGGATTATACAAATTATAAATTAATTCCTGATTAAATATCAGTAACTTCTGGTGACCTGGTAACACTTGTTTAACAGAAAATACTCTGTCACTTCAGCTTTTATTCACCGAATATCAACTATGTAGACAATGTTCTCTTTAAGACATACCTGCAGTATGAGCGACTCTTTATCACCTTCTAATCGTGCCAATCTTTCTTGATAGGTTTCATTATTAGATGAATGATGGTTCACCTGTGACTGGGGGGACAAAAGTGCTATGAGAATTTTTACAGTTAATATTAAAATTTCAAGCAATAGCTAATAAAAATTAATATAAATTGAATGGTTGTTATAATGCAAAAAACAAGCAAAAACGTGTCTACAGATCAAAACTGGTTATTTCATATGCATTATGAAATATGTATGTACCTTTTTTTAGCTGGATTTTGAATACTTTCTCATTTCCTGCAATCAAGAATGGTATAGGAGTAGATTTGGTATTTTCTAGCAAGTTATTGTTTCATTGGGAAATACCATCTTATCAAGACAAAAAACATTTCATTTGAAATATCTGGTCTAAACAGTTTTTTGCCAAAGTCAAAGAATCTTGGTGTTTATTTTTAAATGGTAAAATTTGCCACATGTATTATAATATTCCTAGAAATTACTGAAAGAAAAGTGTAGTTTTTTTTGTTAGCAGTTAACAAATTACTTAAATTATAAAGTTCTTACCAGGAACTACTCTAGCTACGTAATCACTTATGGATTTCTAAATGGCTCTAAGGAGCAAGACCTTCTAAAGCATGGCCTGTTCCTAACTATTATGTCCCATTTCCTATGAATTTTAATACTCCAGAGACAAACGCCACAATTAAAAAAAAAAAACCAAACTGCAGATTTATTTAAAAAAAGTTTAGAAGAGTTCCATAGCTTCATCCTGCATACTAAAACATTGTGTAACTGTGGGAATGGAGCTATTTGCTTAAAGCGTCAAAAGTAACATGAGCCCTTAGCAGTTCATTTCCCAGCTCCACTGCAGGCAATGCATTTCTGTTGGGGAAGAAAACACTTTGGCTGGCCTTTTCAGCTAACACAAGAATCCAACTTCACTGAGTTCTCTTAAACTACACTAGTCTGCAGCTGACTACTCACTTATAGTTACTTATACAATGGCACCAATATAAATATAATCCTCCCCTCCACCTGTCCTTTCTCTTTCAACTGAACATTTGTGAATAGGATTTAAAAAAAAATATTATATTCATGACTTCTTGATCTCCACTGAGATCTACAGGCCCAAATGTAAAACAGCGGATGAAAATAAACATGGTGCTAATTAATGCAAATCAAGAAATCAAATATTTATCCCACCAAAAGCTAAAAGATACTTTTCAAGCCATGAAGTGCTGAACTAGATATGTGTGTGGCATCTTTATGAGCTGAGCTGTGAGGAACTGAGCACCCTCGTCTCTGATATTTTTGAAAGGAATTGAGAGAATCACGAAGACGCCAACAAACAGGACTGAGAGGTGCCTGAAGAGATCATCTGGTTCATTATTCTATCCTAGGACAGATGATTATTCGCAATATTCTTGTCTTGCCTACTCCTAAAGACCTCCAGAAATGGATTACACAGCCTCCCCATATAATCTACTTCTTAGCTACCCATCATTAGAACATTTTTCTTAATGTCTAACCTGAATCATCATCTCTTCAGCTTCAACCTATTGCTTCTTATCATACCACCATGGATAAAAAAAAAGGTCCTTCGCTTCCAAAATTTTTTACATATTTGAAGACTATCTGTAGATCTCTAATTAGTAGGTCCCTCTTTGGGCTAAACAAACATAAGTTCTTCTGCCTCTTCCTCACAGGTTAATTTTTCAAGATCTGTTTTGTTGCTTTCTTTTGGTTCCTCTTCACCAATTGTTCCTTGACTTCTTTTGAAATTAAGTGCCTAAGAGTAGACACAGAATTCTAGCTGAAAATGGCTAGAGTGGAAAAAACCTTTTCACAGACCCTTGGGCCCTATTTCTTTTCATGTCAGCCATATAGTAACACTGATATATTTTCAGCCTAGGACCCATAACTTCCAGATTCTTTTTTAATGCTCTTATTTAGCTAGCATCCTGTTCTTAATTCTGTGTTTACTCATTGTTTCTGTTTAAATGTATAACCTTGCACCAGTCTATACTGAATTGTGTCCTATTATTTATAGTTTATTTAAACTATACTTAGTTTTCCTATGTATCAGGCTCTTTGTATGTTTTAATCATGTCCTTTAGCATGGCTGCAAGTCCCTGCTTAACTAGAATCACCTATAAATTCACTACGCTTGGTCCTTATTCCCTGTTTTAGAGGGTCAACAAGAACACTGAAGAACAGAATGTGCAGAACCTCACTCTACTCCTTACCAGAACCGATCAAAAGAAGAATATCTTAACTCTGCTCAGAACAGACTTTTCTCATTAGCTTTTGACCAGTTTATAGTAGGTCCAACTAAGATTCAAGACCTCACAGAAATGGCTCTAAATATGCACATCTGAGTGCATAACTTATACACAAACAGAAGTCTCAAACTAGTAAGTTTTACAGTGGCACACACTTAAAGGAATGGTGACTTTACTCCCTCATCCTCTCCTAACTAGTTTTAATTTTTTTAGAATTTCTGTGTCCTACCATTTCTTTCCACCTTTCCTAACATCTCAATGTAATTTTTTCAAGCCTTCTCCTTTTATTAAAAAAATACCACACACTGACACACCCCAAACCCCCCCACTGTGTTTATAAAACATGCATCTTCAGTTTAACTTAGGCCCTTCGTATTAAAAGTTGGCCAGTCAGTCAGTCCATATGGTCTTAAAGTTCATTCCTTATTAACTTTTGTAGTACTATAATGAAAATAAGGAATCCTCAATAAGTAATCAACATGCATTTCTATATGTCTGTCTAGATAATTCGTTGACCTCAGCTATGCATCCTCAATCATATTGCCAGCCATTCTGCCTGGGTTGTTACTCCACTTGCAGCGCAAAGTCTTATACTGTACTTTAGAATCCAAAATCTTTAGCCTTGGCGGCTATGTTCCATTAGGGTTAAAACTCCATTACATACCATTAAATGGGTTTTCTCAACAGAGAGCCCACAGGCCTTCCCCAGTATGTCTCTGGCTCACACACAATGGTAGGGAAGACTTGCCTGCACCTAGAACTTCAAGTATTCAGGGAAGAACAGCACACTGCTAGGCAGGAAAAGATTTTCTCAGTCTTCATCTCTTAGTGATGAAGACCGCCTAGTCAGGTAGATTTTGCACCCTTTCTCTTGCCATCATTTGCTATTTTCCTAGGCTAGATTTAAGAAATATACCTGTAACCACTTGTGTAACCACTCCCCTCCTGGCCTTACAGGCACAGTGAGTTAAATTACTGCCAACACATTTTTACATAACCAATCTGTCATGAATGCAAAACAGAGTTCAACATTTTATATAATCAGTAAGAATTAGTTCAACATCAAATCACAAATAAGATATTCTACTACACTCACATTTACCAAATGTATAGCCTCCGATGCTGTCTGCTGCACTGACTGACAGTGAAATACCCTCTGGTGGAAGTAATAACCATGTAAAACCTAATGAATCACATCCACGTGAACAGACAAGGAGGAAGGGGGGGAAAAAAAAAAAAATCAACCCTGCTAATAGGTCAGCCAGAGAGTGCTCAGATAAGTACAGGAAAGTACAGTAGACAGAAAATGACGTGCTAAGTAAAAGTGGCTGATTGACACACAGCAGTTGTTTAAGACTTGGGAAATCTTTGTGGCATGCATAAAGACAAGATAAAACAATGTAATATGAACCAAGGCCATCTGTGGATGGTTGGAGTGCATTCTGCAGTTGTGAAAGTCAGTACTGAGAAGAAACTGAGCAAGTATAGTTAGATATCACACGTATCAGCAGCAACTGAATATAGGACCTAGAACACTAAAGTCGTAAGACTACAGACCACTCGAGTTGGTGTAAGAGCTCACAAACACCACACACTAGACTTGTGTAACCACATGACCAAAAGGCTGAATGACCAAGATTTTCCACGAAGATGTTATTTCAGAAGATGTAGTCTTAAAAACCAAAAATCATTACCTGGGCTCCACAAATTATAAGCTAAATATGTTAATTACCTTTCTTGTAATGAAAGAATGAAAGAAATTGCATAAAACATGTAAAAAAGTTTATGATAACACATGATAACAAAGTAGAAGGAATGATATGCTAAGGCAAGGTGGTTGAAACTACCTTGATGGTAGTACCACTGCAGATGAAAAGTAAAGTATATACCATAACTACTCTGCCTAAGGGAGCTGCACCTGTCTCCACAGAGATTTTGGATATAGTTTAATGCCCATCAGATTGCATCAGATATTAACATAAAATGTTTCCTCAAACAATTCCAAATCATCCATTTCATGCGGTTCTAGAAAAAAAAAAAAAGGCTTTTGCATTCCATTACCTGCTTCAGCTTCTTCTTCATCTTTAGTTTCCAAATCTCTCTCTGGAATATGCTCTTTACTCTAACTCGGACATAATACCGGTAGCTGCTGGAAACTTGACTGTTTAAGGATCACTCACATGATCAAGTCATTACAGAGTCCTTTTCCAAGAAAAAGGCTTAAATATTCCTCCATAATATATAACACAAAAAAATCAGACTTCAGAGTATGATTTAACAGCTTTAATTTAAAATGGGGATAACCAGCAAAAATATAAAAGGGTATGGCAAGAAAGGGAAGAAATGTTTGATTGACTCAGTTAGCTAGCTTAATTTTCATCAGCCTTCTCAGAGACTGGTAAGCATGGACTGTTATGTTTTCTTGCATGTTATTTTAATAGGAAACAATTCAGAATGCAGCTTATTGTCAGAACAGAACAACAACCATTGTATAATGCTTCTGTAGAGATGTTCTGTTCAGAAGTTTCTGCAACAGAACTTCTAGCTGAATCTTGATAGGCTGTAAAAATAAGACCCTTAAAGCAAGCACATATGCAAGATAATAAAATTGAATACAGGCCAGTTTATGTTCTCCTCGTGTGCTGTTTCAGTTTCAGCTCAAAGAATCTCCAACACAGCTAATTTTAAAACAAAAAATACCAACTTCTGAAGTTGGTCGGCAAGCTGTTACACAGAAATTTGTCACTAATACCACGGATCTCATATTGGGCTGTGGAGGGGGGAGGAGCTGGGAAAACAAACCTGGCAGTCAGTTAGAGTGGTGATTTGTAAGCTTTTTCAGCAAGTCACCCGCCTCTTTTAGAAGACAGATTATGTCATAACACTCCTCTCTTCTTATTCAGTCACATGAATCATCTTCAGTTTCACTGATAAATGAATAAGATGCCTGTGGCAACTATAATACTTGCATTAATGGGGAAGATTAGGGACATGCTTGACGTGTTGTCTTTTGCTGCAGTTTAGAAGCTCAAAACAAGGAGTATAGCCAGCAGAGTTCAACCAGTCAGTCTTCTCTGCAAAGTACTAGCAGCACACAGACCACAGTATTATATTTCAATACAAGAAAATGTACGCTATGGACTTTTTCCAGCCTATTTGGAATTGATAATATTTAGAAGAGTATGGACTTTCCATCTCTTTATTACTCCTTTGGGTCAGCAGAATTGATGTTATGAGTCACAGTAGTTGCTATTGTGTTGTGATGAGTGAATAGCCTACACAGTAAACATTTTTATTTTGGCATCTGACTATGTATGTAATACAAATTTTATCTCTTGGCATGTTAGTGTACCTCAGATACACATCCATCTGAGTATATGTACATTCATCTAGTGTACTTGAGGAGGAGAGGGCGGCTGGAACATGATTTCTGGATCTGTAATTCTTGCCTTTCATCTGAAGGCAATTAATAAAGCAACAACAGGATTTTCTATTTGCCATTGTTCCTTGTTGGTTAAGTGAAAGTGGCAGTCACTTTGAGAAAGCTAACAGCATATAGTGTGAAATTAAAGACAGAGCTAGGTAAATTTCTGTAGTCCTTAAAATAAAAGAATTTTGACCAAATATTTATATTTTATCTGGATAATTTTTCCTAATACTAATACTTATTTTCTCCTCCAGACAGTCACATTACTTAAAGGAAGATATCCTTACAGAAGTCACAAGATTTACCCTCAATATCATGAGCTTAATGGCTATAGCATGGGTTTGATCACTCCATCTCTTGCTAGTACAGGTTATGAATAGCATCTGGAAGAAAGGAAAGAAAAGCATAAGAATAATGTACACCTATTTCAGGTCAGTCATCAGCTCCATACGGCATGCACCTCAAAAGGTAAGTCTAAAGCAAGCTACAAGAGTCATCAGGTGCCTCCACTTCACATGAAGGCATCTCTTTCAAAATGAGACATCTTATCACTGTACAGAGTTTTCCAGAGGCAAGAGACTTTCCATTTTGCTACACTCCATCCACTGCAGTTCAAGTAGCTCAGTTAATTTACAATGTCCTTAGAAAGCCCATAATACTGTTTGTAGTAAATATCAGCATTTATGTTTGTGATGTTTGTTAATAATTCGTGGTTATACCTATATGCCTACACACCAAAATGGGGGTTGTGCCATTTTTATTCGGAATGGTGTGTTCTAATTAAGGCCAGATGGAAAGACAAGAATAAAGCAACAGGACAACAGATGAAATTGTATGTGAACCCTCTAACCCAAATCCCTCAGGAAAACCAAAGAAAGTTTGCTAAAGATTAGACACTTTCACCTTCAGGTAGTGGGGAGTGTCTCAGGTTCGTTAGCTTGCAACAGAAACTTTTAACAGTGACAGATTTATGCTTGGGCCCTGTAAAGGAACCCAACACGAGTTACCTGCAAAACGCTTCCCACAAACTGCCAGCCAACTACTTTATGAGAACTGTGCTGCTGCCTTAGCTGTAACGTTAAAAGTACACTGTATATACACAAGAACTTTTCCATATCCTTCTAGAAACAGACTGCTGAGAGACATGCCTCCCTTAATAATCCCTGGGACCTCCTTAGCTGGTCTTTGTGTCTTACTAACAAGGTATCCTAGAATATCTGCATTGCTACAAACTCTTATAACACTGCATGAAACCAGGGCGGTACTATGTGCCTATGTCAGATATCATTCAGCTTCTCAGCCAGAATAAGTTAACCAGGACAGTTCTGAAATTGCCATCAAAGTATCACATGCCATGAAGTACAGGATAGCTGTACCCCATTGCAGAGTTTTGTCTTTCTGATATTAAGAAAGATATTATCAGAGCAAGTTCTTTCTCTTGTCAGAAATACCACCACAGACTACTATTTTTTATACTAGCAAAAGGCAGAAAAAAGTGAAATGGAGAAAAAACAGTAACCAAAGGAAAACACATTAACTGTTCCTCATATACAGCTGAGACAAGGCTAAATTGTTTTTTGGCTCTGTCCATCTGCTCTTACATTTTGCTGCCCACTCTGTCCATACCTATGGCCATTCTTGGCACAGCACTTTTCACAGGTCAGTTTAACATCAAGAAAGTCCAATGGAATGAGCTGTGTGTGGCGACACCTTATTTCAATTTGATCAATATCGCTTTGTCCCTGCTGCTGTTGCATGATAATATATAAACATGAGCTTACAAGACTACTGCTTAAAACCGGATCCTCTATTCTAAGCATCTGAAAATAGCAGTCGTATCTGTCATTTTGCCTGCCCGGATCTCGTGATTTTTATATTTGTTTGCTGCCCTAACCCAGTCCAAGCCACAGATACCATGCAAATCTAGCTTAGCCAACCAACTGCAACATCAAAATTGATCCTGGTCTCTGAAGTGATTTCTGCTAATGATGAAATTGGAGCCAGCTTTGGCATACTTCACCAAGGGTTTATGGAAGTCTGTTGCAGTAACCCTCTGTTAAGTGCCATTTGTTACTCTGGAGGGTACTCGTACTTCCATTATCAGCCAAAGAACAACAGTTTATGATTGCAGGGCCTGAAACCTTACATGCTATCACAATCAGTGCCAGACATGTGACATTAGGATTCCTGAACATGAGAATTAAATAAGCAACTTAAATTGTTTCAACTTTTTTTTTTTTAAATCACTTGTCAAAGGAATTTGGGAGCAGACTGCTTAAGTTCTCCTGGGAACAATACAAGATCATTTTCAGTCCTCTTCCCTTCCCCCACATGCTCACCCCCTTAAAGAGCTTGCAAGGAAAAGCAGCAGTATTGATATTCTCCTTTATGTACCCTACATAAAAGGAATTACATGCAACCACAGTGATAGCACTATTAATTTCTGTAAAAGTCTGTGCAACATTTGGCCACAGTATCCTTTCCTGGGATGACCTGAAAATCATCCCAAAGACATCCTGTGTTAACCCGTCCAAATCAGTGAACTTTTCAGTGTGAGACTTTCCTCACTGAAGCTATTTCTTGATCCCTTTCTCATTATGTTATTGTCCTCAGTGTATCCTGAATGCCACACAACCTGATAACAGCACACCTTAGCCTTTTGTTAGCAAACCTATCTTTTTAGAAATGAAATTTAAACCAGGAAGCAGGGGTGGCAGACATACCGCATTCAAAACCTCATTTAAATAACAGATTAATATGTGATCTCAAAAAACACTGGAGAGTTATTTAACTTTAACTGCACAGAGCACAGGTTAAACTAACAGTATCATGTTACCAACAGCTACTTCCTGTTGTCTCTTCTTCACTACCTTACTCACTCCCTGTTTAATCCCCTCCCCATCCACACTCCAGAAATCTAAAAGTTTTCAGAACTTGATGTAAATATTTTGTAAATTAACTTCAAGATTCTCAAGTTTTTTTGAAGACTGACATTATATCATGAATATTTTATATTCATTCAAGAAACTACCCAAATTAAAGTTCCTAATCACATTTCACATAAGTATTTACCTACATCTTATGTTTATACAGCTTATAAAAAAAAATAGAGTGCATGTGCATATGTATACATGTGTGTGTTTAATCCAGTGCCATACAGAAGCACTAACATAAATGGCATGCATAGAATTTGCAAGAAAAGTACACACAGGTTAAAATAGATTTTAAAAGTATAACGAGAGGATGTGCTGCTTACATGACACACAATTAAATTAATATTCTAATTAAAAAAAAGTATACTGTGAAGGATCTATTTACATCCCATTCACGGATTTTTCAAACACTGAAAAATAAATACTTAGAACCTAAAAAAATCTAAAAGCTGACAAAAACGAAGTGATATTTCCAAGGTGATGAGACAACTGCACAAACCTTTTTGTTTTTATCTTTCTATAAAAGAAAATCTCACGCAGTTAATTCATGTTCAGACAGTTCATCACAAAATTCGGATTTTAATAGCACTGCCTTTTTAAAAACCATAATTTTATCAGAGTAACATGCACAGGAAAAAAGTACCACCATTTTTATCCGAAACAAAGGCATCCTAAAAGATCTCATAGTTATCCCGATGAAGAATTCATTAAGCGAAGAACTAGTGCAAATAATTTTTCATTTTAAAGCACAACATGGTAAACAACATATTCTCCTTTTTTGCCGTACATTCCCATGCAAGATTTGCTTTGTTGTATTACAATCTCAGGAAAGCACGAGCACTTGCTAGGATCTATTGCCATTTGTTCAAAGTTTGATCCTAGAGTTTCATTTTTAAAGACAAAGACAGCTGATTCTCCCCCCC
>NW_009204142.1:0-580 GCF_000690835.1 Fulmarus glacialis
TACTCCACTGCTGGGCAAGGAGCAGACACTTGTGCCTTGCTGATAAGTAACGGCAGCAGAGAAATAAAGTCCTTTTTCTCTCCCCTCCCTGCTTGCAACCCTGCCATGGGGCAGCGCTGCCCAGGGGGATGCGGAAGGATTTGGGACGGGGCCGTGCCCTGGTCCGGTGCCGCCAGCCGCGGAAGGTGGACGGTCCCCTGGGGAGGCGTGGGCAGGAGCAGGCAGGGGCCCTCCGGGGTGCAAGGGGTCCCCCTTTCACAGGGGCTGCTGAGCGGGGTCCCCCGGCACCGGCCAGCAGGGAAAAGAAGGGACATGGAGGCAGGGGGGCAGAGAAGCCGCTCGAGGGTTAAACTCGCCGGAGGTGGAAGAGTTGAGTTTAGTCCAGATGGCCGGGGGATTATGCCAGCCCTAGATTTGCCATAAGCAAATGTTAATGTTCCAGCTCGGGGTTGGTTGGTTTTTTTTTTCTGATAAGGGGATCCTAAGGTCATTTCGGGGCCTGGGCTGACCCACAGGTAGGGCTCGTCCCTCCGTCCCCGCCCGGCCTGGCTGAGCGGGGCGCCTGGGCCGTGCTCAGTGT
>NW_009204142.1:931-1845 GCF_000690835.1 Fulmarus glacialis
TTGAGCGCCTGCCTGGGCCCATGCGGAGCCGGGATGAGATGAGAGGGAGGTGACATTTGAGGCGGGGGGACAACGGGGGCTGCGTGGGCAGCAGGGCCTCCGGCCAGCCCCGGGGCTGAGCGCCACTGGAGCCGGGCTGTGCCTCGTCACGTGGCACTGTTTTAATTTAATTGTCTTCTGGAAAGTAAATGCTATTGCTGGTCATCCTTCAAGTGGGGAATGGGCCTTCAGCTCAACAGCGAGCAATGCACCGTTGCAGCAGCAGTTGTTTTTCTTTCTGGCAAAGGGACTCAAGTGATGAATCCCGATGGCTTTTTGGCGTCTCCTTGCCCATAGCTGCCTTGCCCAGCCTGCAGCTCCTCGCTGCGCTTTGGCCACCTGCCCTCTCCCTTGGCTGGTTTGCTCTCCTGGCTGGGCCAGCGAGCAGCTCTGGGAGGCGAAACGCGGGTGCCTGGCTTTTAAAGCCTCCTGTGAGTCACCCCAAATTGTTGTTGCCATCCTCGCTGCCCACTCCTCAATTAACGGGGCTTGGGGGTGAAGCCCCTGTGCTGCCCCACTGGTGGCTGATGGAGGAAGCGGTCCCTCGGCCGCGGGGTCTGCGGGATGTGGTGGCATCCTTTGGGACATCCCCCCGATGGGCTGCAGGTGGTGCCGCCCCGTCCCGGCTGCAGTTTCCTCCTAAAACTACCCACTACCACAAGACCTGATGGGAAACCTCTCTGCTTCTCTTCTTTCTCTAGATGGATCTGTCCCACCGGTTCTCCAAGAGAGAGGTACGGGGGTGGCCCTGCCACGGTCTCCCTTGGTGGCACTGGAGGGGGTGGCAGCGCTGCTGGGGCTTGGGGACGTGGCTCAGCTCCTGAAGGTGCTCCCCAGGGACAGCCAGTGGTGGCCGGGCAGGGCTGGGTGCCGGG
>NW_009204143.1:0-5234 GCF_000690835.1 Fulmarus glacialis
GCTGCGAGCCCAGGGGGCGGGTGGGCGAACAGCCCCTGGCTGAAGGTCAGGCGGGAGAGGGCGCGGCCTTAAACCTGCGAACTGATCCATGCCCACGTTTTGTACCGTGTGAAGAGGTATTCAGAATTAAATCACTGGATGACAGCTGAACAAAATGACACACGAAAGCAAGAAAAGATGACAAACTTACTGGAGAATCAGTAACACTTTGTGCTTCGTAATTCAAAGGTAAAATGCATAGCCAGGCTGTAATAGTTGGATACAAACCCATCCTGCATCTGCAGCTGGATTTATACCACAACCCACATCCACTGCTGTGTCTTTTTTTGATGCTTTGTTGATAAAACAGGAAAGGCACTGTAGCAGTTTTGTCACGTACATGCGAAATCAGCCATGTTAAAATAGTTCACGTGCACTCTCACATACAGTCACATACATTTCTTTTCAGAAATGGGATATGCATAAGTCATTAACCTTTAATCCACAGTTCCAGCTCTTTAGTGACATTCCTGGGTGTTTTAAAAAGGAGTGGGACGCGTGTAACTTTTCAACTACATGTCTTTGCAAAACCATTTCAAATACCAACCATTAATAATCATAGAATTAAAAAATAAATATTAATTGTATAAACACTTAGCATCAACCCCAGTACACTGTGAGGAAGGGAGTAGGGAACTGCAGATGTTCCACCTGGCTCAGAGATTTTCAGGAAGAGTTTGAGGTATTTGGCTTTCTGTTCAAAGAGTTCCCTTAGGTTAAAAGGAGAAATCCATGTAATTCCTTCTCAGTGGAAAGTTAAATTTCTTTTTGGCTGACCTTTAGCTATTAGTAATAGATGAAAAAACAAACAATTAATAGACAGTCATTAAGACAGTTATGAAAACAAAAATGATAAATTTAAAAAACAATAGATTATAGCAAGTATGCTTGCTGCCTGCATACTTACTGACTTGTAAGGGTAGTAGTCTCTGATGTCAGAATTTGAGCAAGCCCACTTTTAGGTTGGTTTAGGTAATATTAGGACTAGGAATTGCAAGGAAGTATTTTAGTCTAATAAAATGCTTTTCCCCAAAATCTGTTCTGAGCCCAAAAGCCCTTGCTCTTTAACACTCCCTTCATATACATTCTCTTTCACTGGCTATGTGGGCCCAGTCTTACCATTAGTTCAGGCGGACATTAGTTCCTAAATTTCATCCAGGAATCAGTAAATTTATAGTTTTGTGAAAATCTTAAGAGAGTTAATGTTTTAATTTATTTGAAGATTTACAGAGATGTGGAAGGTTGAAGTAAAAAACAGCATTAGGTTCCGTAATACAGTAATCATCATGAAAATCTAACCTTTCTGTGTGCTAACATTACAATATGCTATAAAGTAAATCAAAGGAATCGCACAGTAAGTATCAGTGGCATTATTTGAAAATCTATCTTTATGAACTTATTATTTTCATAATCTGCTGCAAACAGCATCTGGAGAGTCTCTCTTTTCTACCTTTTCTTAATTTGTGTATGATATATAGCACGATTTCTCAGTGTGGCCCTGAAGCTGCAAAATCCTATGCTTCTATGCAATCCCCTTAAAATACAGATTTGATCCAGCACACCTTATATGCCTTTGGTACGTTTCCCCTTACAAGGCAACTTGGAAGTGACTGTAGCCACTGTAAAACTCTGGCCAACTAAAAGAGCAAATAACCTTATGTAACTTTAAAAATAGAAAACCAATCAAATAAAACTTACCTCTTATCTTTTCCAGAAGGCAGTGTTTTCCTCCAGATCCAATCATGAGTTTTCATTTCCTCCAGTTTTACAACAGTCCCAAGTCCTGAAGGGGTAATCACCAATTTGCTTCCATTTAATGTTTATGTCACTACTGTGGGCAATAAATTTAAAACAAAACATCAAGTATTGCATTTCCACCTGTGGTCATACTTTCCTTTACACTCCACTGAGGAACTCCCACACTGTAACATTTCACATGTAAAAATCTCCAGTTAATTGCCAGCTGCTCAAAGTAGGGAAGAGCTTAAAGCACTGCCAAGTTTCACAGCCTATATATCTTAAATATATATTAAGAGCAGAATTCTGGTTTTCGGTCATTTGGGATCCTATGACTGGCCTTTAAACTGAATAGAAATGAGAGGGAGTGAGGGAAAGACAAAAAGACAGACTTCTTGTAAAAGCCCTAACCATGTGGAAGTGTTTGTATCTTACTAGATACTTGCAAATCCATCTCTGAGAAAGATCTTGGTGGAGGAATTAATCCCATGGGGCCTGGTAAAGCGTGAGCTATGACTAAAGCACTTCCGGTGGGTAGATGATGTAGAACAGCTTCTCCCTCTGTGGATTCTCTGATGTCCAACAAGACTTGAGCTCATGCTATAGTTTTTCCTGAAATTATAGTATGAAGAACATGTTTTCCTCTAATCACACCCTTTCTTGCACAAGCTTAATGAAAATTTGTTTCTTAATACTTCTTCCCCTCTGTCAAATTTGACTGAAATTAGTAAATTGAAACACTATATAGAGGATGAATGTGTAAGCCTGGCTTCCTTTGGAAACTAGTGAAAAACAAGACCAAAAAGTCCCTGTGTTCATTTCCCAAGAACATGCAGCTCAAAAGGCAGTTTCCTTGTGCAGGTTGGTTACGCTGCATGCGTCTATACCAAGTACATGCTGTACTAAGCTTGAATAGTAATGATATTTTACATGGTTAAATCTGAGCTCCAAAACTTACCTATTGCACTGTTCGTGTGTGTGTGTGTGTGTACACATATGTACGTACGAACTGAAACCATATATATAGTTCTGGTCTCCCAATGCAGAAATACATGAAGGAACATTGTTCAGACTTTTGAGGCAAAATCAAGCCAGCTTAAAGGAGAAAACAAGCATGGAAAGCTGCAGCTTCATTATGTGAATGTTTTAGAGTGAGAAAGACTGGAAGTTGTAACTTAAAATATATTGTAACATTTGACAACAGTGGCCACATTTAAGTTGCAATTGCTATGTATGAACTATTCCCAGTGAGTAAGGGACAACACACATTATATCCTTACTAAACACATAGTTACATCAGACACCATTATTCCAAAAAATAATCTATTACACTTATTTTCACTTATTTTATAGAAGTTCAATATCCATGAATTATCAGTCTGTATTGCACTCAGTGGCATGTTGTAACTTGTGTTCAGTGGCATGTTGTAACTTGTGTTCTTATTTAATTAATTAGATACTAAGCATTAAAGACTTGGCTCCTGGGTACATTCTTAGCCAAGAACTCGGAGAGCACATGACAGCCACGGTACTTGGCATGCCATTGCCTCTCTTTGCTGCAACTATAGCATGCTTAGTTGCTAAGGAAAATGAAACATGTGAAGTATTTACTGTAGCTTTAACTGCCATTCTAATGCAAATCGGCATTAAGATAAAAAGAAGCAAGTTCTAAGTAGTAAGCTACCAGAGTTATGCAATTTCAAAGAGCATTTAATATCTCCCTAGTAGGACGAGATGCAACATGATTTAGATGGCTCTTTACTTTAATGTCCTTCACTTGACTGAAGGGAAGTCTGAATTACAAGTCTATGGTCCTAAATAGTAACTGAAAACACAGTAGCCTATGAATATTCAGGTATTCTCAAAATCAAAATGTAGTAACAGACCAGCAAGCTACGCAGGTGGAACTGTGGCTGCTCTGTGATTATTTGTTACATATCCTTTGATGTGACACTTTAGCAAGTGAACTTGTGGTTGAAGTTTTAAATACCTTAAATATGGTAACAAAACGCCTCCAAAGGGTAAACGGTGAGGAAAAAACCAGAATGATACAAGATGAAAATCAATAGGAATTGTAAACTGAGTTAATTTGCCAAGGTAAACACAGAGAAACTATTCAAATACAATATGGGCACATTTCTTGTATGTGCAGTGTACAGTTAAATAACCGGATTTTTACTGGACTTCAGATAGCAATTAAAATATATTGTTAACATTTGGGATTTTGTCATCTCTTACTATGTTTTCTAAACAGATAATAAGCTTATAACTTGAGAATGTTTGCAGAAACCTAGAGTTTGGCCCCATTAACTTCTGCACACAACTATTTATTTGGCAGTTGTATCCATAGGTTCTTACTGTATGTTATGGCAAAAAAGAAATTCTTTATTTGCTTTAAAAGTTAAGTGGGAATTAGACATATAAACTTTTTTTTTTTTTTAATATGGCTGCATCTTAGAACCATTTTTAATTTGTACGGAAATTTTTCATGATGACACTGAGACAAAAGCATAATGAGAATCTAATTTTTTCACCTTTCCATCGTTTATGCATGCATTTTGGTGAGCAAGCAACTATATGTCAGACATAAGCAATTCCTTTTAACAGGACACTGTTTCTGCAAGTCTTTGTGAAATGGCTGTATGAGGGTAAGGCACCCTGCCTGCATTCATCCATGCTATTTTAACGCATTAATGGTTTGCTCTAAAAAATGCATACAAGTCTGAAGCAGAAAAAAAACCACATTTCACATGCAAGCAACAGGAAAGCAAATTAAAAGCTACGATGCCTGCATTCATATACGTTAGCTAGAACTAAACAGCCTGCTGCTGGCACACAAGCTAGTGAGTTGGTCTGCTCAAAGGGACAAGCAGTCATGTCAAAGTAGGCCAGAAAACACTCGCTGACCTGAGGCTAATTTTTTCTGCCTTTGCCCCCCACTTTAACCAAAGCAGACCTGTCTGTCTTCAGACTCAGAGCACGTACCAGCATCACATCATCCACAGGTGAAAGCACCTGTCTCACTGGTGCAACTCGGGACGTGCAGCTGCAGGAGAAACCAGCGCCCATTGCTCAGGCTTCCACCTTGGGCCAAAGCCACTGCCCCGGGCCGGGCTGACCAGAAAGTCACCAAGACCACTGTGAAGTAAAACAGGAGCATTGCAGGTTAGAAGAATAGCTCAAGTTGCAATATTCCTGAGCCTACAGAAAAAGCAATTGAGACAAACCCACTTTGAGTAAACACTTGTAATTAAAAAAAAAGAAAAAAAAAAAAAAAAAAAAAAAAAAAGGATTCGGAGGAAAGATAATCTTTCTGCCTTACAGAGTAGCCGAGTTTACGCGGGCCAGCCTCACTTCAGAGGACGCAGACACCAAAGCCGTGCCTGAGGGACCCCCTCCGAGCAAAGTGGGGGAGGCAGGGGCAGCGGAGCCATGGGGGTCCCTACACCCGGCTGACC
>NW_009204144.1:0-10736 GCF_000690835.1 Fulmarus glacialis
TAGTGAAGGGCCCAAAACTGAACACACTACTGGAGATGCGGCCCCACCAGTGCCAAGTACAGGGGCATGATCCCTTCCCTAGTCCTGCTGGCCACGCTATTTCCGATACAGGCCAGGATGCCGTTGGCCTTCTTGGCCACCTGGGCACACTGCCGGCTCATGTTCAGCCGGCTGTCATTGGACCTCATGTAGCTGCCCTCAGCCCATCGATCCAGCCTGTCCAGATCCCTCTGTGGAGCCTTCCTACCCTCAAGCAGATCAACACTCCTGCCCAACTTGGTGTCATCTGCAAACTTACAGAGGGTGCACTCCGTTCTGCTGACCCACCTCCTTACTTCTCCAAGAATTGAAAACTCTATCATTTTGTTTTTGCTGTGCCCAAGACAGCCTCCAACCATCACATCACCCACAAGTCCTTCTCTGTTCACAAGTAACAGGTCCAGTGGGCTGCCTTCCCTAATTGGCTCACTGAGCAGCTGTGTCAGGAAGTTATCTTCCACATGCTCCAGGAACCTCCTAGACTGTTTCCACTGATGTATTGTATTTCCAGCAGACATCTGGTAAACTGAAGTCCCCCATGAGAACAAGGGCTAGTGATTGTGAGACTTCTCCCAGCTGCTTATAGAATATTTTGTCTGCCTCTTCATCCTGATTGGGTGGTCTATAACAGACTTTCACCATGATATCTGCCTTGTTGGCCTTCCCCCTGATTCTTACCCATAAACACTCAACGCTGTTGTCACTGTCATTAAGCTCTAGACCATCAAATCACTTCCTAATGTACAGGGCTACCCCACTGCCTCTCCTTCCTTGCCTATCCCTTCTGAAGAGTTTATAGCCGTCCAAAACAGCACTCCAGTTGTGCGAATCATCCCACCATGTTTCTGTGACGGCAACTGTACCATAATTTTCCTGCTGCACAATGGCTTCTAGCTCCTCCTGTTCGTTGCCTATGCTGCATGCATTGGTATAGATGCACTTCCGTTGGGCTATTGATCCCACCACCTTTCTGGGGAGAGAAACCCTAATTCCTACGTGACCATTTTCAGGCGCTTCTGTGGTTTCCAACACATCCAGAACCCTTGTGTCTTTGCTGCCGCAAATCTTCACTTAGACGAGTGATAGAGAATAGATCTCACTGGCCTCCAGTTTAGGGCTCAGAGTTCAATGACATATCCATTACATTTGGATTCCTTCCAATCCTAAGAACTCTTGGTATTGCCATTCTGCTTGAGAAATGGAAGGAAAGGGAGTGGGATGCAGACCTGTTCATTTCAAGGTCACTGGTTTGATGAGGTCTGGGTTAGCAGTGACCAAAAGTTATTACTGGATGATGACTGTTTTGGTTTCCGGTGTGAAATGAGACGATGGTCTTTTAGTCCAATTCCCAGTTGAAGAATGTTTGTAGTACAGAAACCACCATTACAACTGACACTAATTGGTACTCTGGTTAGTGGTGATAGCAGATAGACCAAGGATGGAATGGGCATTAGAAAGGATTTATATTCTAATTCTTTGTGGTTGTCCTTCCAAAGAAGGCTTGAAACAGTACAGCAGTGGGGAGACATAACTTGCTGTTTCATTTACTATACAGGTATGTCTTGTAGGGAATGCAGACTTCCATGCTATCAAGTTGGCAATTCTCACATGTAGGAGTTAGCTTTTATTGTTGCTCTATTAGTCACTAAATCACAGGCATCAATTTAGGAGAAAATGTAAGTTTGGCTTAAGTGCTTTTGTCGGCTCATTTTCATCAGCTTTGGGAACTTGTCTTACATTTTGGACTGGATGTGTTATGATACAATACAATTAAAGAGATGTTAAGAGAGAAATCCACCACAGGAGCTGCTATGGTAAAATTTGCTGTTGTCAGGGAAGACGCCTATTTCACCGATGATGCTTGTAATCTCTGAAGCTCTCTTTGGCATGTGCAGGTCAGCGAGTGCTCATTCTTTTTTGTTGCATCTGAGTGCATGCATTCATACTTCATAGGTATGCAAGGAGAATTGTTGGTGCATTTGACAGCCATCTTCCTGGTTGAAATGAAACATCTTGAAAAAGAGATCCAGGAGTGTCTCATGCTGATGAACATTATTCTTACATTAAACTTGATCAGGCTAAGGTTGTGTCAGGCATATTCATGGCAGCAGAGCCATTCAGAGCGGGAAGGATTATTGCAGTGTCTCCTCTAATTGTGCTTTTGCCAGGTTCTCTGACTCCTAGATGCCTTAGTGAAGAAGAAAAGCATGGACTGTGTTGAAAATTTGTGGGTTGGATTGACCAAGTGACATTGCATAGAATCTGGAGGACTAAGAGTTATAAATGTGCCTGATTAACCTTTAGGATAGTGAGACAAGGTGCTTACCATTTGAAGGAACACTCACTGACTTTCAGAGATTTCCGAGAAATCTACTGGCAATGATAGAGCAAGACGATCCTGCAAAGGGTGAGGCGGTATGCTCTATAGGTGGTTTTTGTTTGAACTAGCCGTTCCCACAACTACATTCAGCCTATGGTCTTATCAAATGGTGGGTGAAGGAAGAAACCATGTGAACAAATTTTGATTGGCTTCTACTGGATTACCTACGTACTGAACTAAGTATCAATAAATGCCTGATCCTTTGTGCATTACGTGTTCTCGTAGTAACTGCTGAGCTATAAAATGATCAATTATTTATATGGGAAGCATAGTAAGTCTGAGTGGCATTTCTGTAACCTGGAGCTTTGCAATTAATAAATAAAACCATTTCTTCTACTGTCAGTGGCCTGTATCCTTGCTTGCTGAGCTGCATGCTGGGCAGCCAGAGGAGGAATTGTAGGGGCACATTGCTGTACATTTGCTTTGCTGGTGTAATTACTTGGCAACATTGTCAATATTATCTACCTTGCTTAGAAGAAAAAGGATATTACTATGAAAATCTCTACAATAATATTAAATGAAACCTTACTTAGTCATTTGCTAAGGAACCATCATAAATTACATTGCAGCAAGCCTTCAGAACAATTTGTTTATTTGGATTTCTCCCTTTCTTCCCTGCTACTTCATACTGAGTCCAGAAAAACTCTATGATGTAGTGGGCAGAAAACACAAGGTTAGCAGTAAGGAATAAGTGTTAACCACCACAAATGCTGCAGTATTCCTTGCAGTGTAGTGATTTTTGTCCTTTGGGTCAGGGTTAAGCACAGTACAGCAGCACTTTCAAACTACCTTATGAGTATGAGAAGCTGCAAAAGAGGCCATCTTGTGAAGGGTCAGCAAAAGCAAAATGACAAGATATATCTGTATGTGGGAGGGAAATGTTTGATGTGTTGGTGGTACATGTAAGAGACCAAGTGAAATCTTCTTAGGAGTAACATTCAGCGTCCAATCCTGGAAGTTCATTTGTGCCTCTTCAGGTTTCTGATTCAGGTCTCTCTTAGAGGAGGGCAACTTGCTAAGGTAAAATAAGAAGCAGTCCATGCTGCCAAAATTTTGCAAATTTTCATGTATTAGGTTTTGTCCCCTGATGCCTTTCTGCAGAGCAGTCTCGGGTGTCTGGTTCACAAAAACTTAGCCACTCTTACACGGCCTAGCTGTATGCAGGGAGGGAGAAGAGTGGCAGTGTACCAGGAAAAGCATCAAAAGCATGTGCAGAAATGGCTTTCTGTGGCTTCTGGGTGTAAAAGCCTATCTGTCCCTTCTTGTGCTCTGGTGTATTGACTAAAGCAGACTGTTTTTATTTAGGTACATAGACTGCTGAGGCTGAGTCCTTTTCTCCTGTATTGGGAGAGTCACAGACTCAAGCAGATCCTGCATTCCTATGAGATTGGGCATTTACTTGGGCTACAGCATGGAATTGAAGGATTCTGGTACTGAGAGGTGCAAAAAGTCAAAATTTGGTTGGTTGGCTGATCCAGGCCTTTTGGTATGTGATCATTCCCACGCCAAGTCATTGGAAATCAGCATGGAGTCTAGTCTGGAGGCTTAGCACTTCATCTTTTGGGCTCTTTTTTTTCAGATTGGGTTTCTACCTGCAGGTCATACTTTCTCTTTCTAACATTTAAGCAGTTCAGTCATCTTTTTACTCTTTTACTACAAGACAGAAAAAAAAAACCCCCACACCCAAAAAAACCCCGAAAATAAACCCAAACTTCTTTTTTTTCTATAATTATAGCAGCAACTTTCTTTTTGAATATTTCAACAGAGTGCCTGACTGAGGAAATCTAACATGGTGCTGAATAGCTCTCATGGAAGAAAAGTACCTGTGCTCCACAGGTATTCCACTGAGCCACTGGAAGTGGTACTTGGGGCACGTACTGCCCACTTGGTACAGGCTTGCATTAAATTTGTAAAGCGTGCAACTAAAAGTCCATATGCTAAGCATGTGTGGTGAGCTAAGTTAGCTGTGTAAGAAAAAGCCCTCTTAAGATGTAAGCGTAATATAAGCTAAGATGCTTATTAATTAATTAAAGGTTTTTGTTCATCCCTCAGCTTGAGCTTTTCAAGTGCAGAGAAGATTTCATTCCACTTATCCACCATAATCATGTGCTCCATGGCCAGAGAGGTGGTCACTTTAAAAGAAAAACAAACAAAAAAAATCCCATTGCGTAGCCTACAGTGTCCCTACCCACTGTTGCAGCTCTCCAATGGTCTTCATAAAAAATGGATTTGGGCAGATTATAACCATTTTTCAAACATCTGTGAAATACCACTATCCACAAAACACTTGGGCTTTAATTGTCTTAAAATGATCCTTCTAAAAACGAGTTTGATTTTTCCTTTTCAATGTAAGCAACATTTTTATGTTCTAAAAAAAAAATCCTACAGCATTGTCAGAAGTGCTGTGTTCCACTTTATGAACCCTAAAGTAATGGCTCTGCAAAAGTATATGCAGAAATCTGTTATTGACTGCGAAGACATTCGGTACCGATTGACTGTGAACTAAAGCATCATTTTCACTCTCATACCAGCATCAAGATAATATTCCATTTGAACCTCTGATTTGATTGATACATCTCAGCAGCAGGACACTTAGACTTTTATGTCATAAAATGAAAATTAAATATTTTGTCTCTGAACACAACAGCCTGGCATGCAGTACTTAAAATCCAATGAAGTTCCAATCAATCCTCTAGTTACTAAAATACCTAGAATCTTGCATTTTTGTTCTGAGAGGTCTTCCAGGAAAATGCTGTGAAGTTAAAATGGTGACTAAGTCAGTATTTGTACTTTTAAGGCTTTAAAATTTCCCAGCTTGCAAAGGCTGCTAAATATAGACAAGCAGTTGCATAAACAGCAGCTTGGAATACAGGATATCGAACTCGCCCATTTTGCAAACTGAAAACTCTCTTTTACAAGTGTATTTACCTACTAGTGTTCAGGCAGATACATTTTGCACTTCGCTCAACTCGGGGATCTAGTTTTGAAAAGTTTTTCCCAAAAATTCTTTTAATAACATACTTTTAGTAAAATGCAGGTGGTGTTTGAATTCTTCAGGTTTTGTAAGGCAAATATCTGTCCATTAATCTAGAAAATATTTAACTTGAATATATCCTCTCGGCATTGGGGTAATCCATTGCTTGTATTTTTTTAAAGAAAAAAAAGTGTAAAGGTTGCTTCAACTTTTTATATGAACTGCCCATCTTGACAAGTTCTTAACTTCAGTATATTGTGCCTCATTAGTACTTTAAAACCTGCTGAAGCTAAACTGCATCTTACTTCCCTATTAGTTCAACCTTAGGCCCATCAGTAGAGCATTACCCAATGTCTTGGGAACAATTAAGGCATGCCTTCCCTACCAAACAGTTTCTAAGTGGACAAAACACATTTAACAGTAGAGTTTGTGGCACACAGAATGGAAATGCAATGAAAACTACTGGGAATATGCATTAATCCTAATGCTGAACAAGGTCCTAATAACTCACTTGAAACTCCTGGGGATATAGTATCAAGTATGTACTCTCTAAATGCTACTAATGAAACATTTACAGTCCACAGTGATGAAAGGAAAATAGAAGAGTCTGCGGCCAGTTAAAGGGCTACTTGAACAACACCCAGAATGCAAACTTAAGATGTATGTGATTATTGATCTTTTCAGCAAAAAGGCTTTATGAATAATATTCATACCATACCATTAGAAGCTAAAGTAGCCTGGGAATTAAGCATCAGCAGGAGAGCAATTGATGGATTTAGACAGGTCAGACAATGTCATTCTAAAAGTAGCTAATCAATATGGACAAATGTGTCAGAAAGGTGATTTGAAAAATGACTTTATAATAAGGGAGGGGAAAAAAGCCAGGTTCCTTAGGTCCCTGATTTTTCCTCCCTCAGATTAATATATTATTGAAACAAGGTTGTTAACTGTTTCACATTTCCACAAGCAGCAAAAAGAAATTAAACTAAAAAACAGAAGGGCAAAGCTACAGTTTTCCCCCACGGAAGATGTGTAAGTAGGCTGACACCAGAGGAATTTTGCCCAGTGTAGCTACTGTGGTCTCCCTGCTGTCCAATTTTACAGCTGGGCCAAACGTTATCCCACCTCGTTTTGAATCCTCTTTGAAGTTGCAAACTTAGCACCAGAATCTGTGTAGCATTTTGTTGAAAAGGGTTGCTCCCGCACTCCTGAGGAGGCAAAACCTTTCTGAGCTGGATTCTTTTTGCAACAAAAGAGCTGTGATGGCTTTAACTTGCTGGCTTAGGTAGTTTTCCAGCTGCTTTGTTCTCATTCAAGTGGTGCGAAGTGGTCAGAGAGATACCACTTGACTTCCAGTTGGACTTCTTCAGGAGTCGACTGCCAGCCTTTGGAAATTGTTAAGCTTTTGTCTGTCAGATTAAAAAGTGTGCTACATTAAAGTGTGATGTTATTTGCTCTTGCAGTTCACCATAACCTACCAGCTGCCTGAACAGCACACGCTTATCAGGGCTTGTTTAATTCTAGACTCACTCAGCCAAACTTCTCACTGGCATCTATTCTCCCCAAATCACAAAGAAAATCTAGTGACTAATGCTTAGGGCTCCAGGTTAATGTTAAGTAACTGTTTCTACTTCTGATAAAAACTTCCTATGTGACCTATTGGACACATAACCAAACCTGTCCTTTGCTGCAATTTCGCCATCAGTAAAATAAGTAGAATAGTAATTCACAGCTTGAGAAGTTCATACTTACAAACTCCCCTGAGATATTCCAATGGAAGGAATAAAAGAAAAGGTTTATAGGTACTAGGGGATTGTTATTATTTCTGCTTTTGTCAAAGATATGGCTACCTTCAATGTTTTTGAATCTCAAAAAGTAGGAAAAATAGATCATTGCAAAGCAATGGATGTGGAAGTTCAGAACAAATTTCTTGTTCCTTTTAGTCTAGCTGTTTTCTGAGACAGCAGAGTTTGTACCAGTCCCTCTGAAATCCTTCTAAAGTGACTCCCCTCTCTTTGATCCAGTAGTTAAATATATGTCAGCTGAGAGATGATGTTTTCTTCCCCAAAATGGCCTTTCTTTCTGAGGCCCATGTGTGACATGTCGCCTGAGCAGGAATTTCAGTTTCAATATCCTGCAAGTATCGTACCACGCCTGAGATGATTCTCACCGTGTCCCTGGAAGAAGAAATACTAACTTGGGTATCATCAGTAACTTCTTGACAGAGTTTTTTTTATTACCCTTTGAAAACATTCTCATGTCATGACTGTGGATGAATGCGGTCAGGATGAATGTGATCCCTTCTATGCCTGCAGAAAGGAGGGCTCTTGGGGAAGGTTGTCCATTGCCACCCTCTGGGCCTTCTAGGGAGGAATGAATAGAGTCATTGTAACGTGGTACCATCTGGAAGCAATTGGAGACAGGGTAAATAATGATGAACAATGCAGTCAGATTCAATAGGCTTTGGCTTGTGTAGGTACTAGGTCAATAGATGGCAAATACATTTCAATGTAAAAAATAACACAGGGCCAACAAGTACAGTTGGGGATTATTTACAAACCAGGACATTTATATAGCACGCTGATGAGGAAAAGGATTTTGCGGGTTGCAGTGGGGCAGTAAATAAAACTCAGCCAAGACCTAATGTATGTGAATGCTGATGCCATTGTACTTACAGGAATGGAGATTTGTTCAAAGCTATCATAGTCTATACTTTTGCTGCTAGTTACATGTTTATTAGACATATATGTGTTTACTCAATTCTGAGTCTTGGTTTAAGGACTGAAAAAGATTTACCTGTGATGAGGTGCAGCTTATGCATAGTCTTGATTTCACCCTGGAGAACAGGCTTTACAGCTCTGGATCGAAGCTGGAACTAAACCTTAGGGACAGTCACAGAGCTTATAACTGAAACCTGATCCCTTCCCCTCCTCTTCTTCTCTTCTTCCCCGCTCATGACATAGTTCAAGAGGTTTGGCTTCAAGGTTCCTATTTCTCCTGTTAGTGTGGTTCCTATTTCTCCTGTTAGTGTTGGTAATTTTTTAAATAACACAAAATCCCCAGAATGTGCAGTATATACCTTATTTATTACAAGATCATCAGTTGTTGGTTGCATTAGTCCTGTGATCAAGTTCAGAGGAAAAGCCTTTAAGAATATCAGTTTTTTCTTTCCTCCATAGTCCTGCCTCTTTGGCATGGGTGCTTACAGCAATTCCCACTAGTAGCAATAGGTATTGAATAGGGTTTTTTCTCCCCTTAATGCTACTTCAGTAGCACAAGGTCAATGCTTCTTTCCCTCTGGTTTTCCCACCTCAAGAGAGTAACATTTTTGAACAGCAATCCCCAGTGTTCAGAGCTACGATGTCCCCCAATCCTGAAGCTTATCTTTGCTACTAAGAACAAAACCGTATTCTCCATAGTGCAACATGCCCATGATATTAACCCCGTAACCTGCTGAGCTCCCGTCGCCATCTGCAAAAATAGATCTGGAGTCTGTTTACAAATCCTAGTGATATTCCCAGGAACACTGCATTGTAAAACAACAGTTTGTCTTGAATGTATTCTGATTTTTCAAAACAGTTTTATCTTGAAAGCAATCCTGTAAGCCTTATCAAGCAAAGCCCTAGTTCCAATGTATCTGTTTGCTGAATTAAACAGCGCTAAACATTTAACATTCTAAATGAATTAGGCTGGGAGATGTGAAGAAAGCTGAGCTTTAAGATGAAATGTAGGACAAACTCAAAAGGATGTTTTGCCTGTTTCATTCAGCATTAGTATCTTGCCTATAGGCCTCCCTTTGAAATAATCTGTGAACATGGTTACCATATAATTAGCTGAGCAGTAAGTTAGGTGTTTAAAAATATTTTTTCAGGTGCTTTTTTGTATTCATGATAGCTTCTCAACACCAAAAATCAATCTCAATCAAAGCTGCTACTGAGTTTATCATAAATTATCATGAAAAGGTTTTCTACTGAGTAGATGGTTAATTACTATCTAATTTGAATAATTTTGCATATTAATGAGAAATGAATGAAAATCATTTTTAGATTTTTAACTTCAGCTGAGAAACCCATGGAGATAATGGCCCCCTTTTAAGATGCATGTGATCCTGTTACTAAAGGAGACTGAGAATTTTTTTCATTTACCAACTTGTTTTAAATTGATTAATGGATTAGTGTTTTTGTCATTAATAAACTATATCCAAATGAAAGACAAGTTCATTATTTGACTGTGTGGCCTTATATCTGCTGCCAGAAAAAAAGTAACCGACTGAAAACAGATTAAGGCTTTGCGTAGGGAGGATGTAGCCTTGCACAATCCTTTGTAAATGCTTTGTAAAGAAAGACAGAAAACTGCAAAGTTATGCAGAGCTGGTTTGAGGTAGGTAGCAATTCACGTGCTTTGCTATATGAAACATGAAAAAGTATCACAAATACAACCCCCTTTCTTCTCCTCAGCGCCCACACCTAAATATGAGTGGGTGAGAGTGGAAAATGGGGGATGCAGCCCTCTGTGCTGCAAAAGGCAGGAGAGCTATTTTGCCATGGCAATTTCAGCCTGGAGGGTGGAGCAGCCTTTGTGCTTTCAGTGGGCTCCTGCAAAAGGGGGAAGGACCAAAGGAGCCTTGTTGGTAGCTCATTCTGCACTGCTCTGCCTTCAGGCTTCCTTGTACACCAGTTTACAGGGAAATTGGCTGTATTACTGCTGCCCTGTTGCCTCACTGGATCAAACCAGTTCTGCATCTGCAGTGAGAGATGTGAGCTCAAAATATAAATTTGCACAGCAATGGGAGTATAAGGCCATTGGGAGTTTAAGGCCATTGGAAGTTGGGAGCTGTAAACAACAGTAGATCTGGGTGCTCTGCAAACCTTCTGCATTTTATGTTGTCCTTTACTATACATAAGGCCTTTAGGGAGGTGACAGTCTCTTTGCAGAGTACCTAGAATAACGTAGCCCTCATTCACAGTTACGTGGTTTTCTGCGTGCTGCAGCCGTACAAATAGTGAATAAGGATAAAATACACACACCACTGTATAGAACCACATGCTTGTTCAGGGATGTCTAATATTGCATCTATTAGGACTTGGGTTTCTGTGATTCCTTCCTTCTGATTTTCAACTATGCAGTGTTTATAATATGAGCAGAAGGAACTTACAATGAAATTGAAAGGTTGTACGTTAAAAATGAGTATACAGTGCACTCTTAGAATAAATAATTAATTGCCAGAAGATATCAGTGAAGCCTAAGGAGTGACATTTATATAAATATAACAAGGCTATCCAGATTTCTAATGGCAAATATTTAAAGACAGGAGGAAAAAAATTTGTAGGGAAATAAACCATC
>NW_009204144.1:10746-38246 GCF_000690835.1 Fulmarus glacialis
ATATGCCAGACATTACCTAATATGAGCTGGGGAGCAACTACGCATGCTCATTATGGTAGATGTTTGACTGCTCGTCTTCCTGCAGCAATTGGTAATAACCTTTGTCAATAACAGATTACTAGATACTAAGTATGACAGTCCTGTGGTCTGCCCAGTCTTACCTAAATATTTTTTTAATTGTTTTTCTTCACTTTGATGAAATGGAAAGGAAAAATTATATACATTCTTTAATAAATCCTGGGACTTTTTAGGTCTATGATCCTTACTCCTGATTGCAAGGTGAGCGGTGCCGTGTTTGAGGGGAGTATAAATTTTTCTGGGAAGAAGTTTCTTAAAATACGATGTTGTGATTGCTGAATTTGCACAAAATTACAGAGGCTGAAATTTTCAAAATGGAACAGGGTATTTAGCACACTTTTTTCATTCTTGATAATGATAAACATACAGCTAAATCTACCTAAAGGTCTGGAAGGTATAGATTAATGTGGAATGTAACCAAAACTGCAGGGAGATAATAGACTATTTTAGAGTCAGTTCTGATCCCTGCTATGATCCTTTCCTTAACTCCGTCTGTATTTTTGCAGCACTTTAAATGTTGCTTCCAACATATAAAATGTTTTGGGGGTTAGCGTTTTTCTGTGTTTGCAAAGACTTCCTCACCTACATTCCCCCCCATTGTCTGCTCCCTTATTTTTACTTCAGGGAACAACTACCATGTGCATGGCTAAACCAGCATTTCTAACACTGGAGACCTCTAACGATAAGCTGTGGACCTCAGACTGTACCACAATTAAAAATGGTATGTCAATATGTCAAAACACTGAAGAAGTCAAGATGGGAACTGTGTATCAGAAGCAGCTGGTTAATTAACACAATTTCTTTAGTATGGCAGTATTTTTTTAGGACTTGAAATGAAATACCTGTAGAAAATAGATGTTGAAATGAACGATATGAGAATTTAGTAATGATCGGTGTGCTTCTCTTGCTCACTAGCAGGGCACCTATATATCCAAGTCCACGCAAACAAAATGTTTCCTTTTGTTTAGAACATCATTGCAATCTGTGCTAGTGCCGATAAAAAAATCTTAACAATCATAACTCTTAACAATGTGTGAAAACTCCTACATCTTACCAGTGTACAAGCTAATAAGCGTGAGACTGGCATCTTTTTCTGGCATTAACCCATACTTTACAGATGCTTATATCTCTCAAAAATTATTTGGCCCAGCTCTTACAGTCTTTACTCAATACTCTGATTTCAAAAGAAATTCTGCACAAGTTTTGACTGCCTGTTTGAGTCAGTAATTTTGTCCCTAGGAACACTATTTCAACAATAGTAACATCTTTTTGCAGAGCATCTGCAGGTGTGGTTTGTAAATCATACCAATGGATTTGGTCAATAGGTCAGTAAGAAATAATGAAGCTGTGAGACCAGAAGGTGTGTTAGCACCTTTAAGTTGCCATGCATGTATGCACAGAACCCAGTGCCTGCCACTGATACTTAAGTATCTAATGAACTATTATTTTCAGGTTTTCCGGTTTCTTACATTGTAGAAGAGGCTCTACAGCTTGTAGATTTTCTGGTGAGTAAAGTATTTGCTATCATCAGAAACATCAGCAGAAGGTCAGACTTGACTGCATGAGAATTGTGTGAATATTTTTGCAGCTTTCATTAGCAAAATTATTTTAATTAGTGAAGCCCAAAGTAATTGCAGGAGAAGGTCATTTTATTTGTTTAGGATCAATGCCTCCATCACCATCCTGGTAGAATAGATTTCTCCAGTTGTGAGGACTAATTCTAATCTGGTATAAATCACAAATAACTCCACTAAGGTAAAACAGAGCCCCTCCACTATAAAACTTGAATCCTAAACAGTGCTTTAATGGCGAAGAATGAAGCTGGGTGTCTATTCACGTTTGGTCTCTTTCAGAGGCACTTTGCCTCTCAAATAGTCTTTGGACTGTTTGGACCTATGGGATCATCTGCAAAAGTATAGTACACTTTTAAGTACATAATGATATGAGACGTATGTCCATTATATCCAAGATATTATACAAATGCAGTAGGGCACTGATCTTGTTCAAGGTGTGAGCTGCTTGCCCTATAACCACAAGCTGGCAATTTCTTGCCAGCACGATCATTCTAACAAGTTGTGGTAAGGGGAAAAAGTATTGCAGGCTTCTTTATGCTACACCTGAATATAAATGTTTGATCATGTATTTTCCATACACCTAGTTATTTTCTCAAGGAGACCACACATAGGTAGAATGAGAGGAGTAAAGGCAGCCAAAAGTTAAGAGCTCTGTTGGCATTACATTTTCTTTAATTTTGTGATGTTTTCACCTCTCCACTATGTACATAGGTTCATGCACAAATCTCCAGTGCACCTTTTTCTGAACTTCTCTCTTAAGTGGCACAGCTTTAACTTCAGAATCAGTCATAGGAGAGGCACTGTTCCTAGAAGCCAGTGAGATTTTTAAGATCCAAATGCTTCAAACGCCATTTGAAATGATCAAGGGCAGGGACCACTCATGAAAATTACCATGCGCCAAGAAGCTAGGCATTTAAAATAAAAACACCACAAATAATTGCTGGGCTTGTTCTATATCATAGGAATCCATAGAGTAATGACCAAACTATGGCACAGCTCCACTCTCACTTATATTGAGTGTAAATTTATAGTAGTTGCAGTGAAGTCAATAGCATTTCTTTGGACTTACAAAGGTTACTGAATGTCAAATTCTGCTTTCAGGCTGAGAACAAAATAATTCTAAAGATATACTGAGAGCATGATCCTAATTTGCTTCAGCAGCCTTTGGCTTCTTTGTCATATAGAAACCCAGGAAATTACAGAAGCTTCAGGTTTGTGTTCCTTTTAAAGACTGGATGATTTTTCAAAGACCATCTGAGGAAGCAGAATGTGTACCAGTTAGGCACTGGCCTGATTTTGAAGGCCTGGTGGATATGCATGCCCTCAACCGGAACCAGTAGTGTTCACTTGCTCAACTGGAACTGGGTGATCTTCATTTCCTTAACTAGAACTGCCTACCTCAGGGCAGGCAAAATCCTCCCCCTGCTTCCTGCTGTGCCCTGAAGTGCACAGGCTTGACATACTTTAAAATGATAAAAACTTCCTGAACTCCAAACACGACTCAGCCCAGGGCTAGCTGTTGAGACAAGCCATGGAGATGTTCCGCCTCATTTCAACAATTAGTGGATTATCCTTATGCTGTTTGATTATCTTTGTTATAGCCTTGTGTGCGTTACTGAAGTCTAATTCCCACTGATTTCAATGTGTAAGATGTGCTTTTTGTTTTAATGATAACTCTGGAATCTGGAATTAACTATGCCAAATGAGGTTGCATATGGAGGTCCAATAAACACAGGTGACTCTCCCTCAGGAAAACAGGGTCTGCAAGGTCATTTGGCTTGCTGAGGCATGTGGATGATGCTTTTATGCCAAGTCTAAATGGTGGGCAGGATTAGAGAAGTTTCAGAAGGGCATATGTGCAGATCAGATAGCCTAAACCAAAATGTGTTGAGAAATGAGAGTCATATAAAGGAATGGAAAGTATGGAAAGATGTCCTTGTGTCTCTTCAAGTTGAAGTGAAATATCATAGCTGTGCTCTTATGGCCAAAAATAGGCTGCTATTTAAACCGTATGCCGGTAGAAGTGTGTTTTGGGATGACCCTACTGGCTAATGCTTCAGATGCACCCACAGCTTTGAAATCCCCTGTAGCACACACTTAAATGCATTGTGGGCATGCTTGCACCTCCAGCTATTCTGTCTGCCTTTGCAGGAGCAGTGTCATGCAGAGGAGACCTTGTCCATTGTCCCCTGCTGCAAGGACAGACAGGAGTTGTACGCTGCCTGAGTTCATTAGCTGGTCAGACTGCCTGCAGGAGACAAGCAGACACCAGCGACAAGGTCCTGGTGGCAACTTTGAGTTTAGAGCATTCCTGGGACAGTTGTGGCAAAAATAAAGTAACCCACGCTGTTTTCTACACATGCACAGAGGATGTAGAGATGTTACACCACTTGCCTACGGAACGGATCCCATAGCTAAAGCTGCAAATCTTTACGCTTTCAGCCCCAGTCTAATCCATGAAGTCTCAGCCAAAATGTCAGCCATTACAAAAAGTACTTCTGATAGTCACTGTGCTTCTGAAACAAGGTTGTTTTTCGTGGAAATGCAGTGACCAATAGCATGAGTTTGTTGGATGAATTATGTCTTGACACTCATCCAGGTAAAGCAGCGGAGATGACAGATAGTTTGGCAGAAGAGGTACAGTTAGCATATGAAAGGATATCTATAACATATGGGCATCAGTATATATTTGTGGATTAATACATAGCTCTTCTTCTGAAAAATAGATTTTAAAATTGTCCTTTCTGCTTAAAAAGTCAATGAAGATTTAATTATAAACCCAAACATACCTAATACATATGTAAGAGAGATCCTGGAAAAAAAATTTTAGAGGACACAGAATGAAAATAAAGCCAAAACTTGACAGTGTAACCATTAACTACAATGGATCAATGCCAGTTTACACCCACCTGAGAATCTGGCCAATAATATCTATTTAGCACATGCTGTCCTGCATCTCTTGCGACATTTATTTTTAGTCGTTAGGATACCTTCGGTAAAATAAGGCCCTGCTTTATTCCAGGGGCAAGTCTTAAATGAACTCTAATGCCTAATGTTTTTTCAGTTTTCTCTTATTTTGTGTATGTAGAATAAGCCAGCTATATACAGTACCTTAGAAACTATGTATTTCCATGGGTTATAGATTTTCTTATATATTTATGTACTAATTATATAACTAGTTTTGTAAACTTGTACTTCTTAGGTAAGATGTTCCAGAAATCAAAATAGTCAACATTAAACACCACAAGTACAGCTGCAGTTTTAAATATTTTATAATCCAATCAAATTGTTTGAGTAGTAATGCATTTAAATGTTGTTATGGAATCCCCTCTAGACTTTTTAAAATGGTTACTCTGTTCTTGGCTTTGCTATTTATGAAATTCATATGGGATGACATTTTTAATAATAGAGCATTTGACTTACAGAGTAGCAATTCCTGCAGTGTCTCAGTATAATCTATAATTTTCTGACTGAACTTTCAGAGGGACACAAACACATATCACACTTTTATTAATGAACATATACATCTGTTGATGTTGCCATAATTGAAATGACCTTAAGTGAGAAGACCTACATAAGTCATTTAGCATTTTTTATGATGCTTGGGTGAAGATGCTGCACAGATGCAGCTTTAGGAAACTAAAGCAGGAGTACAAAAGCTGTGCTAAAATGATGAAGGGAGGTTTAATTTGGAAAAAGGCACAAAGCAAAGCACAGCCCACATATAATTAAGCAACATCCGGTACTATAGAGTCGGACAGAAGAAAGCTATCAGGGAGTCTAAATTACCTCTCTTCCCTAGAGAGGATGGCACTGCCAGGTCAGGGCTGTGCTAAATGCTGGGTAACATGAGGGTATTTGATTGCAGTTGCTTTCGCTGTACAGAGGTTGTAGATAAACTGAGGACATCATTTCTGAGAGGCAAAAGTTCCTTAACCTCCTCAAGCACAAATATGTGTCAGAAGGGCATTTATAAAACAACAGTCAGGGCTTTGGAAAGGAAAAAAAACCAAACAAAACGGCAAGCATTCTCTCCTTTGCAGTTCATCTTAGGCTCTCTTCCAGTGAAAGGCATGGACAGAAGCCAAACAACTGCATGAAACTGGGGCAAAAAGTTGTGAAAAGACTGGTGGGAGGCAGGACTCCTCTGGGCCCAGGCCAGCAGTGCGCAATTCACCCGGTGTCTTGTGCCCCAGCTGCTGGTGGCAGGAGTAAAGGAAGAGCACGGACAGGGGAGCCTTCAGTCTCCCCCCTTCTATGCCTGTAAAACCTGCTGTTTCAGGCAGAGATGCAGATGCCAGCTTCCTCTTCCTTAAAGTTTGTGACTTCTCCTCGCTGTGCTCTCGCGGGTATCTCCTGCTTCAGAGGGTGTGCTGTGAAAGTCCCCAGCCAGGGTGCGGTGTTTCCTGGCCAGCCCTATGGCAAGGGAAGGGTGGTCCAGGACATACGCACAAGCCTTCTGGACGAACATCCTGAGAACCACAGAAGTGTAGCCAGGGTTCCCAAGGTGGCCTTGTTTTGTTTCAGCAACATTTCTTCTGCCTTTTCTGCATATTTCTTCATCTGCTTAAGCACGTGGAATGATTTTTTTAATGATTATGGCCAAACCAGATGCTCACATGGTGAAAATCAGCATATGTAGCTCCACTGGCTTCAGAAGCATAAGCTAAGATAGTGCTGCTGATGGTTTTCAATTGCTCAGTACTGTGGGAGTTTGATTTGGAGTTTAGACCAGAAAAACTTTCAAGAGAGAGCCTACAGGTGGAGGGATAGATCCTGCTCCCATATACACAGTTGGAAATCTTGCTACATGAAAGCTCCGGAGCTACTCCAGATTAACTTCACTGAAAATGAGCCTGGAATCAGGCCCTGTGGTGCCTGAGTTACTTCAGACTGTTATTAATTTGAAGAGAGAAAATGAATTCTTGTTAAGGGGAAATAGGCAGTCTTTATTAATAATAATTAGAGAGGGAAGACATTAGTTTTGATATATTGGCTTAATTTGGTAAATAGACAGATCAGTAAAAAATAGAATTAATAATTTTACAAACTGGTAAACATTTTATGTAGTTTAATATTAATTGTGTTTAAACGTTTCCTTAAAACTGTGGGTTGCTCCTGCAGTAGCAGCTACACCAGAGTGAATTGTCTGAGCACCCCCATTTAGTTGCAAAGTCAGGCACCTGCTTCAGCCCTCAGTGATGGGGTGGGATTGCTAAAGGCCACTGAGCCTTGCGATCAGAGAGGCAGCAGCACGAGCAGCTGGGACACTACATACTGTAGTTTGCATGCCACTGCACTTCTTACGAACTGTTGCTCAGGATTTGTTTCTCTCTATGCTTTTTGTTCTGGTTTCAAGGAACATAAAAGATGGTATGTGCTGTTAATGTGGTACCACTTAAAGGCATTCTGTGCTAAGACCCTGTGCTCTAGACCCTGAAGAAATTGGTTGTATGTCTGTTTAGATTGCAAAATTTAGGAGGGGGGGAAAAAGAGGCTTGGGATGTGTGTGCCAACAGCATATCTGAGTCCCTTTCCTGTCATTAAACCACATCTCCTCTGAAGCACCAATGTAATTGTTTTTTCACTGCCTAAAAGGAAGTGGTGACACCGTCACCACCATTGCTTCTGAAAAATCTCTCTGGTGCTGTGCTTTCCCATATAATTGTCCTAATCTTCCTACTCTTGACTTTTGGTGGGATAACAATGCAGAGTAAGGAATGGCTGCAATCCAAATTATTATTTGACACAAGCTAAGTGGAAAAAACACCAGTATCAAATTTCACCAGAAGCCATATACTAATGTACCAGGATTATTGTGTTCTTCAGTCAGAATGATTGTATGTAATTTTACATGTAATGTTCTTTGAACATATGGTTCATAACATAAAAATCCCTTCATTTTAATTGACAAAATAGGCTGGAATGGCTTTTTTTCCCTTGCCAAAGTACTTGTTATGGTCTGTATCACCTATAATGTGCATTCTGTAAAGCTCCTAACTAGGTATTTGGATGCTGGAATGCAAAAGATTGCTATTTATGAGACCGTGAGACCACCTAGTGGGTCAATGATTTGCATTTTAAAAGTTCATTAATATGTACTAAGATCATAATAATGCCAGTGTTTCATCAGACCAGCCTTCATCTCATTCTAGTAATAAATATCTTTTAAAAACGTCTTTTAACATGAAACAGAGATGCAAACAAATGTGTGTTTTTGTGACTCTCAAGTTACTCTAATTGAAAGTTTAAAGGACACTGGGCGAAGAATTTTTCTCCCAATAGTGGATAAAATAATTTTTTCCTTCCATTATTTTTAAGAATCCACTAGAGGCTTGAAAGTGAAATCTTTTTTCTTATCTAATCCCTTTTTCTTCCTTCATGGACACATACTGGTTTGTTCTTGTAAGGCTGCTTATGAGTGCTAGTCTGCCTGGCATTGATTTTTGGTTTGTGGTTTTTTTTCTTATTTAGGAATAGCACTATTGCGTATTTGTTTAGGAGAAAATAGAAATATAAGGAATTATGTGTTTTTTCATACATATTACAAAGAAATATAAACGTTTTTCTGACAATTATGTACTAGCTCTTGTGCTCTGCGCCCCATCCAGATTTCACATCGAAGTGTTTTACATCTTTGTACCTGTCTTCAGTTGAGGTAGCCTTTATTAAGCATAATCAGAAACACCCTTTCCTCTCAACACTGTGTTCATTCTGATCCATATTCTTGTCCCTTTCGCAGAGAAAATTCGGAATAATAATAATTTGCCTGACAGAAATATTATGTTTTGATTTTTTTTGTCTTGTTTCAGAACCATAGCATGGAGGAATTTACTTTAGACTGCCTTTCATTAAAGTTTAATCACAAAGGCATATATAGAGTTAGATGAACACCTGCATGACTTGTCTGAAATATAGGTTAATTAAGCAAGCTAAATATACTTTACAGAACAGAACAATAGAGCATACCGTTCTGCAATTGAATTTGGAAGATTCTGAGACAAAAGTGATCATCCCAACATTTGCACTGAGCTTCCCCAGGCCTGTTCTGAACTTTATACAACAGCATAGACTAGTGGCAAGAGGAAAGATTGTAACCAGGACGCCTTTACAACATGTTGTCTTGTGGGCTGTGACCCCTCTCAGACTTAAGCTGCAGCGAGAGCCTAGTAACCTGTAACTGTGGAAACAGGTCCTTTAGGGATTTTACAAAATACGAATGTAAATGATAACTACCTTAATTATCTAAAGCTGCTTTCTGTTGACTAGGTAAGTGGAAAAAAAATCTCTCAGCTAATGAAATAGCTAACATGGTAGCAGCTACATAAACTCAGAGACAGAAGCAAGTAGGGGCACTTTCTTCTCTTTTGTTTGATCATGGAGCATTCAGTTACCCGCAGTTCAACATATTCTCTTACTTTTTTTTTTACTGTATGGTGTCTTCCTGACTATATTGGCATAGATGTCTTTTTGTGTAATCTGAGATGTGAGGTGGGGAGGGGGAGCTGACAGTAAACTTTTTTTTCTTAGATCAGTTTGATTTCATGTACCTGCATTTATTTCCATTTCTCAGTGGGTTCACTTTGTCAGTGCCTCCAAACCCACAGGATGAGCAGACTGAACAGAAAGAGCATTTGCCTGTTATGAATGGACTGGCTGCCTCTTCTCTTGCTCAGAAGGCTTTTGCTATTTAGCTGTATTTAATTCAATGGATTTTCTTTTAAATATCTGCTTAGGAACAAGTTCTGCAGGCATCTAAAGACACAAAACTCCCACTGATTTCAAGAGGGGCTTTCTCAGTGACAGAATGCAGTGTTTGGCCACAAGAGCTGTAACAAGAGTTTCCTTATCCTTAGTGTAATGGAGATCCCTGCCAGATTTCCCCTGGAAATAGAGCAAGACCACACATAGGATGCTAAGGAGACTAGCTTCTGTTTTGCAAAAGTCTGCATTGTGGACTTTGGCATTTTGCTTATCCATTCCTCTCTACCTTATATAGCCATTCACACTTAGGCAAAGTGGATGTAAAATGTGAAGGAAAACTGACAATCATTTTCCACACCTTTTCTACTGTTACTGATGACTAAACAAGGTGCAAAACAATGAAAAATCTCAGTGTCAGAAAAGACCAACTTGTCAGACCTAGAATAACCCGAGGACAGATTTTGAGTAAATCTGCTGGACTTTTCTACCTCTCATTAGCTAAACCAGGCAGTTTCACAAAAAGACCTGATGTTAACCTGTTGTTACTTGATCCACCTCTAGACTTCAGAAAAATTCATTCTAGCCATTAGTAAAATATGTCCTGCCTTTAGCCCGGCCTCAGATGAACTAGTGTCCCAGGTCCCTTCCTCCCATGTAGGAAACTGTGTAAGCACATAGCATGTGGGAGATGCAGCACAGCACGCGCTGCACGAGTTGCTGGTATTCTGCTGGCCCTGGGAATGGCCAGTTGGGCTGGCAGTGGGCCGTGTTGCTGGAACTGGGAGCACCATGGGTGGTGTAGAGATGAATGTATTTATGGCTCTGAATGGTGTCAGTCTCCAAGTTTAATAACTTGGGCTCTGTCTGATGCAAACTTAATCTGGAGTGGGGCTGGTATGGGTGAGGTAGGTCAGGTGCCAGGCTGTGAGTAAAGGAACAAAAGCGGTTTGTAATGTTGGCAAGAGGGAGATGAGGCACATGAGGACAAGATGGCGATCATCTTGGGTTAAAGGAGGAGTAAGGCAGCAGTTGTAGAAGCAGCCTGGCAGTGGAGGGGGAGGGAGACCTGGACCCAGAGAGGTAGAGGGTACAGACAATTTTCGCATGCTTGGCTGCAGAAAAGCTAGTGTAGCAGTCAGCTGAGTTGGCCAAGTATTAAATGCCGATTGTTTTCATTTTGGATTTATTTTTCCTGCTAATAGGAGTAGAATCTGACTGCTTTAACTCAAAGGACTATAACTGATAAGTGATAAATTAGGATCAACTGCCAGAACTTTACTACATTTTTACAGAGTTGCTCTGAATTAAAACACTGGAGAATCTGGCCCGGAGGGTAAGTAGTTGGTCCTGCTAAGGTTTTGGACTCAGCCTTTCTAAGCTGTAAGGTCAAGACATTCAATTCTGGTGTGACTAGGCTGTGCTGAAACAGCTAATTGCATCTGCGGTTAATCATGGGGGAAAAGCTGTATTTGCAAAGAAAACAGAAAGCCTTTAAAATTTAGGTCCCCTAACAGGTCTGCAGGTGTTTTATTGAATCCTACAACTGAACAGGTGACTTTATTCTGGGAGTGGCCAACCAATGCCACTCTGCAAGCTGAATACAGAAAGCTCGGTGTGGCTGAAAGCTACCAGGCCCACATTGCGCAACCCAGATTCCAGAGGAAAGGAGATGTCTGGAGCGGCTCTCAGGTGGCACATGATGATGGTTTTCCCACGTGGGTTGTCTGCTGTGGTGGGAGGTACTCATTAGCTGATGTCTGCCCAGCCTCTCTGCCGGTCCAGGGAGGTAGCATTGGCCTAGATACCTCTCTTGAACTGCCTAAAAGCCACGTGACTTTAGAAGAGGCCGTCCCTGCTCCCTCCTCTCCTCATTATTTAAAATATCACAAGAAGTTTGAGAGAGCTTTTCTCATAATTTGCTTTTTTTATCCACTCTGATTCTTTGAGATATGGTCTGCAAATGTTGCTTGCAGAACATAGATTTATGATAAAGAATTTACTGAAAGCTAGTAAGAGTTATGTACTTACATGATCAAATACATATATGTGAGCATAGTATTCTTTGCTCAAAGCTGATCACAATTTGAAAGATAACTCAAAAAACCAGCACTTTCTGAATTGCAAAGAGAGAAAGAGGGTGAAGGAATGGGAGGGCAGAAGGACCGCACGGCCGGGCGTTTTGCCGTTTGCTACTGCCAGTACTGGTCTGTGACTCTGGATTATAGGAGATATTGAATGGAAGACAAAAAATTGTATTAGGCTATTTAAGGGTGACATTAAAGTGAGATTTGTAGCAATCCTTTTGATTAAGCTAACGTTTTCCCTCCAAGTGTCAGGGAACCTTGTCAAAATTTAGCTGCCTGTGCTCAGCACTGGCTCTGCTATGGCACAGCTGTGTAACCTTGGACAAGACTGCTGTGAAAAGAGCGATGTGAAAAGTGGTGTAGGGAGCTTCCTCCACTTTGCCCAGGAGCTGCTTTTAAACTCAGGCACTTGCCTGGCTCTTTGCCTGAGCTACGCTGCAGGCGAGCCTTTGCTTGGCCATGTACATCACTGATCCTGATCTGGATCCCTGATCTGCTGACTTCTGGATCCAGCCACCCTTTTGGCCATAAGCTTGTCTGGCAATCAGTGAGCTCTTGGCTGATGCCAGTTACTGTCATGGGACGTTTTTTGGGTACCGTGAGACTGCGCCCTTTCATGGTGAGGACACTGCCCTGTCTGTTTTGCTGTCACCCTCAGTTCCTGTCTCATCTCCTTTGAGGAGCAACCCACTCTTGCTGCTCCCTGACACTCAAATCCTTTGGTGCTAGGAATCCTTACCTGTGGTAACAGCACTCTTAATGTGGCCTGCTGCAGGGACAGAGCTATGTAGTTACTAATAAGTTCCTAAGAAATGCCTTATTGAGTCAGAACAGTGGCCTATCTATACCTGGTATCTGCAGCAGTGAGAGCAGGAGGTACCAGTACCTCAGTTGCACAAACTTGCCTTCATTCAAGTCTATGGGGGACAGACTCCTAGAAGGTGTCTTCAGGTGTACAGTTTGAGGATAAGAGTCTACTCTTCTAAACTGAAGAATACTGTAATCATGCCTAGAAATAAAGAAGCAGCCAGAGAAAAAAAGAAAGCATGTAAAAATGTAGAAAGCAGAAGTAAGATAAGGACTGCAGGTTCATGAAAGGGTTATAGGAGAAAAAACTGTCGTATTTTCTGCCCTAATATCTTTATTTCTTCTCTCTTATCACTCCTAGTTTTGCACATTCTTTTTTCTTGCCCCTTCTATATCCTTCTTTTCTTTTGCTCCTTCCCTGGCATGATGTGATACACTGTAGCTTAAAATCTTGGCACTCTTTTGAACTGCCAAGTTTAAAATTCTGAAGGCTTTGAGTGGTAATAGCTGGAATATTTCATATTAGTGAAAGGTTAAAGCTAGGTCACCAGTTCCAAAGTACAGTTTGAGAGAAAATTAAAAATGCTCAGGTTTGCTTACTTCTTAGTCCACCAACTTCAGCAAACATGCAGAGTCAGTCTTTGCTGCTTCTCTCAGAAGTGAAGTGCAGAAAGAAGGCATTGAGGTGGGGTTTAAGTGCCTGTTTGTAACCCTCAATTTACAGGGCAGGGAGACTTGTGTGAAATTTCTGTAATTGGGCATAGATTTGCTTTTTTCATGATCTCGGTGTTGGCAAACAAGGTAGTTTTTGTGTGGTGCAGTGGTGCGTTTGAGTTGTGAGGGTTACCTAGTGAATTTTGAGCAGATGAAGCACTGTAGGTTTTTGGGGGTTTCTTTTTTTTCCTTCTTTGATTGGCTGTGTGTACCTTATAGGGTCTGGAAGGTGAGTGAAATCATCTATATATGAATTCTTTAATGAGTCAGAAAAGATTATAATGATGATGTCATTTTTTTGAGGACCAAAGGGTTTCTCCACAATGGCTTATGGAATATGACTCTTCCTCCTCTTCTGGGGAATTTGGGAACAATTTTCTCATTTTAGGACAGTTCTCCGTGGTTTGATGGACGGGAATAATCATACTGCTCTCCTAGTCACTAGATTGTGTCATTCCAGTTTAGCAGAAATTTAGGGGTGGGGTTTTTGCTTCCTTTACTTATTTATCCACATATGTCTTTAAGTCAATTCATTTTCTCACTATTCAGATGTCAGCCAGAGAGTCACAAATCAATATCTGACCACGTAATTTTTTGGTGGAGGAAATGAGGCATGTTTAGGGGGTTACAGGAAAAGAATGACAGAAAAGGGCACATTTTAAAGTGAAGTTAACGCTCTGGAACTGGACAGATTGACATCAATCAATAAAGCACAAGTAGCTGCTCAACGGGTGTTGCTTAAGCCTCTTCTAGAATGACCATTTACAAGGGAAGGTCATTCAATTTTTGTGCTGTTGTATATCTCAATCCTGCCTCATGATACATGCAAACACTTTCCTATGCAACTTCTCTGGTTCTCAAATTAACTATTAATGAAATGGCTATTCGATTACATTGGTATTTATTACCGCTGTGCTTCCCAGTTACTAGAATCCTGGAAATGATCCTTTCCATACTATCATCCAAGTCATTACTGTGAATAATTAGAAAGCTGGGCTGTACCCTACTGGTAACCTCTTTCCACCTTGAAATAATCCCATTTACTTCCACTGTTTGTTGCTTGCCCTTCAGCCAATTTTCAGTCTATGCAGCCTGCCAGTTTTCTTCCTATTGTGCGAGTCTGCACCTTAGGCGTTAGTCTCCCATATGGAAATGTTTTCAGAAAATAAGAACTGAATTTCTCGTATTCAGTCTCCCTCTAATCATTCTGCGTTACACTATCATGCTTATATATTCAGTATTCCTTTCCTCTCCCTTGTTGGAAACATTTGCCAAACTGTTTCGTTGCTGGGTCCCTTTTCAGGGGGCTTGAATTGTCTCTCCATCTTCACCTTCCCATCTTGCTTCCAAATCACATCCCTGAACAGAGATTCTAAGTCCTTTCTATAATTATCCGTGGGCAGGGAACCCTCTAGATAGCTAACGGTGAGAACTTTGTGGGTAAAGGATGAGGTATCTGGTCTCCATCTTTGTGTAAATCTCCGAAGGGCCACTAGTGTTGCACCATCAGTGTTTTTGTGGTATAAATGGGGGGATTTTGATTGTACAGGAAATTTAATTAGATTTGAGGCTAATTAAATTCATTTTTTCATATTAACATGTTCACAAATATTATTGCATCTCGTTAGATTTCATTCTTCTATCCTTACTGAACAATATTCAGTGGTAGTTTCAGATTACAATAAGTTCATTATGAAGATAAGGTGGAATTAGCGTAGGAAGCTCAGCTGGTTGAAGGGGTCTGTGCTTTAATTACTGCAGAGGGTGTGCATATTAATTACAACACAAGTGATATTTACTGTACCTCAGGAACATATGACAGGGTAAAGATACTGACAGCACCAGCTAATAAACTCAGTATGATAATGAGGAGAAAAGACCATAAAAATAGAAGGAAATAAAATTATTCATAAAGTATATTGATCCCAAAGTAAAGACATTAAGCTCTGATGAAGGGCAACAAAAGGGAAGCTCCTCACTTTATCAAACAAATAACCAAAGTAGAGAAATGTTAGCAGAGAGACAGATTGTCATTATACTGGTCATGTGACCACGCTCTAGAGAGTACATGTGAGCAGTAAAAGATAAGATTTTTTTTTTTTTTTTTTTAAATAAATCAGCAGAAAGTCAAGTCTTTACCTGCAGGATATCGGGTCACAGTGGTTCTGATGAGCTTGGGGGCTGGACACGTTGCAAGGTAACGTTTGAAGAAGAGTGACGGGAACAGATCGTTCTTTGGATGAGGACCCATCACCAGCTACACAAAGAAACAACATGGCTAATTGCTGTAGGCTGTGATAATTGCTGCTGGTTTTTTGTTTTGGGTTTTTTTTTTCCCCCTTAATTTTGAAGCCATTGTTTTAAATCATTTTTGAGCCACCTTACAGGCAGCCTCCCATTCAACAGGCATTTAAGCATATACCGAACATGAAATACAGTGGAAAAATCTGTTGTGTGTCTCTCAGCTGTGGGGTCAATGCCCATTTCCCCAAGGTATGGAGGCCAGCTCCCTTGGCTGTTCAGGCTAGGGGTCCTCTTAGAGCTCTGCATTTCCCTGCTGGCATTTATACCTGGTTTACTACTTGGCAGCAGCGCACAGAGAAGTGCATCAGGGATGACACACCATCTGGGTAGATAGTATAGACTTAGTCTTTTGTTGCTTAGCTTCCTTGGGCCTGCTACTAGTTGCACACTTAACTAGCACTTGTGTCAGGACAATTCTGTTCATGTGTCTCCTCTTTAGCATAAACTAAGGCTGTGCAAGTGAGTTGAAAAAAAATGTAGTGTAAATAATTTCTTCCAGACATTATCTTCCTTGATGCTTGGATTCCCAAAGTTTAATGTGACTGTATTATATGACTTTTGACCTAAAGCCTTAGCCACCAAAGTGGAAAGTAAGAACCTCATCTTTTACATGGAATTACTGTACACCCTGATAACACTGTAGTAATCATTTCGCGCTGGCTATTTCAAAAGATTTTACCTAAATAAAATCAATAGAAGCAGCTCAGTCCATAGTGCCTGACAGACTGGTTTGGTGTCTGTGAATAAGACAGGGACCATACAGTGCATGGAAGTTTTAGTACATATAATTCTTTTTACTATAGACATTGTGCTACATAATGTGTTTTCCTCTAAGGAATTGTTATAAGTTAGGTGAGTGAGGTGAAGCTGGCAAGCAAGTCAGCTTGCTAGCCATTCATCTCTAAAGACCTATGTTCAAATCACATTTACTGAAAGCTACATATGTCTACTGCTTTCTTGTCATCATAGCCTTAGCAGACATTTGTTACCAACCACAAAGCTCCTTCATGTTGGGCATATATGTCAATCTTTGCTTAATAAAGACACCTGGATTGAAACAGCCCCTCTTGGTCATGATCTCTGTACTCTAGTAAAGCCTGAAGTGGATACCTGTTTCATTCAAATGATCTTTTCACTTTTTGGAGCACTGGTTGTTTGTTTTCTTCTTTCCATCCTACAATTAAGAATCCACATTTCTTCCTCCTCATTCTTCTTGACAGGTCAAGAAAATAATGTAATACTTACATTTTCAGTGTACTGGTTAACATTAATTTCAACAGAAAAAATGAAAAAAAAAATCTATTGTCACTGGTATTACTATAGTGCCCCTCATTTAAATGCTTATTTCCATCTTGTGTTAAAGTAAAGTTTACTGGCAACTGTTGAAGATCCTAAATTTTCCACTCTGTTGTTCATTCGGTATTAATTCAGCTTTCTGTCTGGCTGTCCCCCTGGCACTGGTGCAGTGTAAGGGCAGAAATGACAACTTCTTTTAACCTTTTTTTTTCTAAAGTCAGTTACTGTTTTTATGCAGTGGGCAAATTTAACTGCACTTTAGATATCTGAATCTATAAAACAGATTGAAAATACTGCAAGAGCAGTTGGTATCTTGACGTTTCAGGTACTTTTATCCAAAGCCAGGAAGCTCAAGGATATATAAAATAGAAAAATTATAACAAAAGTGTATGACCACTTTCAAAGCTTCAAAAAGGTCTGGTTTATATCTGGTAAGGTTTTGGATAAATGTTTGGTTTGGTCTTTCTTTTATTCAAATGAATTTGCCTATCCATAATTGTAGTTCAGTAAGCAAAAGACTAATGGCTTTCCAGTGGCCTTTGTGAAATATGTTGGGGTTCTCAGTTCAGTTCCCAATTTTTGTAGCAGTAAAACCCCTGCTGCTATGGGCACTTGTGCTCCTGCGTTTGACAGAGGGATTGAGGTTTCATTTACTCTCTCGCCCTTAGAGATGGTCCTTCCAAGATTAAGACTGAAGCAGATTTGAGGACACTGGGGAAGCATATGTTCTTTCTGTGCATGCTTCATATATCCTTAAATTTCACAGTTTCTGGGCTCTGATTCAGTGTCTTTCAGTGATGCATTTATCAACAGATTTTTAAAGGAGGAAGAAAAAAATACAGAAAAGTTAACCTCTATCCTAGTTCCTCCTGCAGTTGCTACTTGTGAGGAACAACAAGGAACAAAAAGCACAAAACCCAAGACAGTGATGTCTTGATATTTTTGATGATTTGAATATGAAGAATTGCTGATCTAGATGCTAATGCTTAAGGACTGATTTGAACATTTTCATTAAAAATCGAATTTTAAACCTCCCCTTTTGTATCCCACTGTAAATCCATTGTCTTCGTTGGAGACATTCTTCACTTAGCCCTGTAAGGTGGTTAAGTGTATGAAGTCATGCTTACCACATGTGCTTAATTAAGTGTGCACACTTAAGTGTTTCTCTAAATCATAGCCTTAAGCCTAGGAGAAATTCTTAAGTAAATTTGCATGTTACATTGACTTAAAGCTAAGCATTGGGCTTAAATGATTAGATGAGTTCAGCCTAACTGCAGTCAGAAAAGAATTGGGACACCTGGCACGTGTATGTATGTCACAGGCGTAAATAAGCACAGTTTCGGCAATGTAGAGCATAATGGTATTTCCAGGATCAGAAGGAACTCTGTTGATTTATGCAAACAGTCAGTGTGACTGTGAGATTTATTTTAAAGGGTTAGCAAAGTAGGGCAGAAAAGAGTATTAAAGGATTGAGCGTATTTAGCCTTTCAAGGTTTTTTACAGGGTGCTGCGTAAAGACCTCATAAGGAATCTTAACTTCAGGGTAGATCCTGGTTCAAGTTTAACACCAGTTAAAAAAGAGGAAACCAAGCATGGGAATAAATTGGCCTTCCTTGCATCCTTTGCCTTCCTCTTCTCCCCTACAGTCCCCACTACTTACTTTCTACTTTCTGCGGGAGCTGATGTGATATGCTGACCATACTAAATAATTTTGGCTAATCGGTGTTTTGTAACATTTTGAGGAATTCCAGGGCTTATCAGACTGTGTAGTTGGCAAATATAATGAAATGGTATACAGTGACATTCAGGTTGTTGGGCATGATTTTACGTTTTGAATTAGCACTAACGTAAGAGTCAATGAAGTCAGCTCAATTAAGATGGCTGCTCTGTAGGACGGTGCTAGTTGTCAGTTAGAAAGAAATAGAATACAGTGTGAGGGTGGTCAAAGAGGATAAATCATAAAGAAGAAAATATTTTAATGCCGCCATATAAATCAATGGCATGTCCTTACCTTGAAAATCATGTTCACTTTTGGTCACCTTATCTCAAAGACGTAACAGAAATAGAAATGGTCCAGAGAAGGGCAAAGAAAATGAGTAGAGCCACCTGAGAGCCTTTCATATAAGGCTACATTAAAAAGGGCAGCATTATTATTTAGTTTGGAAAGAAGAAGAGCGGGAGGAAATGTGGCAGAGGCATATAAAATAATGAAGGGCATAGATCAGGCCAGTCTGCTGCTTCTCATTACGTTTGTCTGTAACAAAAGAAAAAGTGAGAACTCAAAATAGAACAACAACGGGCCAAAGAGTGATTCATTAGAGTGAGTGAAAAAGTACAGCACATGGTGTATGCATTTAACTTGTGGAACTCAGAGCTGCAGGATGAAATGAAGCCCAAACAATTTACATTAATAAAGCCCAACACAAATTTACTTTTAATACTCAAATGGTAGCTTATAGTCCTTCCAACCAGGATTTAAATAAGAGCTGTCGTTACTCCTTATGGAGGCATAAGATATTTACCAGCTGGGGTGGAGGAATACATTTTTCCCCATGGTACTGTATTGCACAATTTAGGTACAGAATGGGGCAGGAGAGGGAGTATGCCTCACCTTGCTGCATTCAGTATTGGTTGCTATCAGAGACAGGATGCTGTGTTACAAGAATTATGTGATGACAATTTTTGAAGTTATTGCCCACTGGCAATTTATCAGCTAAGAATTCTCTATGCAAAAAAGTGCCACTTCTCTTTGGGGTGTAGGTTTTACTTCCAGTTTGTGCTCTTTGTTTTCTGTCTTTGGTCTTGTCAGAGTTTGGTAACTGGGTTGGGGTAGTTAGCGAGAACTGCTTTTAGTATTTTCCCTTTCTTGGTTGCCTCTAGTCTCCTGATGACTGTCAAATAAGAATCAATGTACTACATGAGCTTTTAACAGCCTGATCGTTATAAGGCGAGCATGATGATTAAATGATCCTCACTTTATTAATGCACTTTATTAAGTATCTTTTCCTCTATGTCTAGCAATTGCACTTGAGGTAAGTTAGGAACAATTACAATGCTGAATAAATAAAAATAATATAAGTAAGTAACAGTAAAACATTAGTTAGGATATTCAGGGCACTGGAAGATAGACGCACACTATTGCACCTTAACTTCATGTTTAGTCTTTGGGGTTCCCGTTCTCCACTTACTGTTCATTTGTAAATAATGCAAAAATTTACCAGGCTGCCTTGCTGCAAATAGAGACTTTTAGTTGAACTCAGTGCTTGTTTTTCTCTTAAATTCTTTCTTAGATGAATTAAAATAATACAATATTGTGAACAGACTGAAAATCTTTCTTAACCTCTTATTTGGGTAGTCAACAGTTACTTGTAAGCTTTCTGACTTTTTTTTTTTTCCCCCAGAGGAAAGGCAGAATGTCTTTGTTGTTAGCAATGTATCTCTGGTTTGTAAAATACAATCTCCTTTAAGGATATTTGAATACACAGACCTAGCTTCTGCTTAAACAGAACATAAGCACTATCCCACTAAGTGAATTTGAGCTGAAGAGGTCTGAGGAAAGTATGGAAAAAATACTCACAAACATTTCCCACGTTAAAATAAAACAAAGAACTGCAACTGAAATATGCCGTGACCTTGTCATGTTTGCTTTACCTGAACAATGAGAGGTCAAATCACATTAGCCCAGATACTTGCAAATACCGAATTTTATGCTTGTATTTCTTGAATATTCACAGTGAACTAAATTCTTCATTGTGCTGAGGGCTAGCAACATTTAGGTATCACTCGTTACCCTTGCTAGCCCTATCCTGCGATTATACAGCAGGCTTGTGCTGTACCTGTTTCACCCTACATGACCTACACAATCCACCCCAAAGTGAAATTCTTCCTTTTCCTGAAAGCTGTCTCCTTCTTGCCTGTGGCTTGCAAAGGATGCTCCATTGTTCGCAGTACTGGTGTTTGGCTCTTGTCTAGACCAATGTTCTCTCATCACAATACCCCTGTCAACACCGTGCTATGTGTGTGTTAGCTGCACTATATTACTGTTGTCAAATGGCTCTGCTGTCATGTAGTGTTTAAATGTAAAAGATATAGGTGACGATGTGAAGCTGGAGATTTGTGCTGAAAATCTGGATTTTAAGTTGTCTGCAGCACAGAAGTTGAAAAGCTGAGACAGTTTTACAATAAATGTAAGCAGTTTAAGCAAGCTTGTAGCTATCAAGACGTGGATGTATGTTTTCCCCTCTGAAATGTGCTGCCTTTCAAGAACACAAGTGTGGCATTTAGGTGACACCGTACTGCTCATCCGTGTGCCCTTTCTCGGGATGACTCTGCTTCTGTCTCCTCCTGTCTGCAGACACTGTAACTCTAAGGGTCTTCAGTGACCCTGCCACATGCTACAAGACCAGTGAGCTGCAAAGGAGTCTAAACTTCCAGTGATACAGGAAAAGATGACAATGAATAAAATGCAGTGCTCTGTTTCACTTTTATCAGTTTTATTTCAGATCTGGGTTTTGGGGGGTTTTGTTTTTTGTGGTTTTTTTTTTTTTCCCTGTGTACTAGGAAAGCTTTATTTCTGATTATTTTTCCCTGGTGTTACTTGCCTACCTGTTTCTTTTTTTTTTTTTTTTTTTTTTTTTTTTTTTCAATCACTCCCCTTTTTTTTTTTTTTTTTTTTTTTTTTTTTTTTTTTTGTCCAATACTCATGGATGTTTTTGGTCTTCCCCCACCTGGATTGTGGGTGAACTGCCTAAAATCCAGTGTTTGTTGAGAATAATTCTGAGTTTCGGACTTAACCAGAAAAAAAAAAAAGATAAATAAGAGAAAACACTGCTTTCCTTCCTCTTTATCTGTTACACTGAAGCAAGGGAGACAGCACAACCTACAGCAGTCCTCAGAGAGGGAACTTCTGACGACTGCTTTTTTGTTACCCTAAATTGGGGCATAGACCCTAGCCATATTCAGAGAAGAAACCAAGTGTCTCTTGGTCCATGGGCTGTAGTTCCTGGCAGATTTAATTGGAAATCTAGCTTGATTAAAAACCAGGGAAAGTTCCTTGTGTGGACTGTGCCAGTCTGTCAGTGGATATGTATCGACAGGCTTCATGGCAGTCCACAGGTCTCTGCAGACTGATATCAGCTAGTTTTAGGGAGCTCTAACTGGTAGGAGTGGGCAATCCTACATCCTGAAGAGGTCTTGAACCAAGCAAGGGCTGAGCCCATTAAGAGCAGCCCATAGGGTATAAACTGTAACCTGAGTACAGATGCTGTTATTTATGAGTAATACTTACACAAAAAAGGTAAGTTTCTTTATTGTTACCTTTTTCATTTTATCGCAGTCCCTATATTCCTTCAGAAAAGATTACCTTTCCTTAAAAAAAAAAAAAACACCCCAAACAAAAAACCCTGACACTTGCAATTAGTCATTACCTACTGTTGCTTGCAATTTGTTGGCAGATCAAGCTACAATCTGTTGCACTATGACAGATCAATTTCTGCAACTCACAAATTCATTACAGAACTGAGCCAAAACAAAACAACTTTCTCTCTCTTTCCTCCCTCCCCCTGGAAAGAAGACACCCCCCCTCCCCTACCCTTAGTGCTGCAGCCTCTGGTTAGTGAGATCCTTAGACTTTTGTGGAAAGGAGCAGATGGGAGGCAAAAGAGGGGTGGGGAAAAAATGAGCCTTTCTCAATGTAATGCCCTTAATCTGACTACATGTGCATGTTAGTGTGAGATCAGTCCCTGTCCCTGGAGCAAGCTACTCTGCGGTCCTAAAATAGCATTTCAGTTACTGGATACTGTGCAAAATGCATTAATACATTTTTGCCCGAACTTGTCCTTGCATTGTAACCATTATATCCTGCCAAAGATTTGGCGGGATGTTTTGTATCAGATTATTGGGTTACAAGATTAAATGCGAACATGTGCTTCCTTTCGGAAAACAGTGACCACTTGCTATTTTGTGGGAGCTGCCCTTCATCTTCCCTTTGCATAAGAAGATGTCAGGGTCCTGACAGTTGTGTTGCAACGTGTTATTCTTTTAGAGAACTGTAGTCACCTTTGCATTATCTCCAAGAATGCTTAATTAAATAACACTAATGGTTAGGACATGAAAAGTAGGATAGAAGTATCTTTTCTTTTTCTACTACCTTTTGTAGCTTTTGTCACCTGACTTGGTAAGCCCACCTTCAGTGAAAAAACAGCACAGTGACATTTTCAAAACATGCAGTCCCTTGAGCCTGGAACCTAACACAGACAAGAAAGCTCAGCTTGATTCCAACACTGCTTTGTGATGTGTACTCCTCTTCTTCAAGAGCTGGGCTGCAACAGCTGCTAAATACAGAGAAAGGGGGAAAAAGGTTGCTATTATACAGAGTTTAGTTGTACAAAAAGCAGATGCTTTATATGGATTTTATACGTGAACGCGCTTGGCATTCCAAGGCATCCTGGGTTTATTGCTCGTGCTACCTTCACTAATTTTGCATAGTGATGAGCAGCCGCTAGATTACTTGGTCTCCCTTTTTCTCAGTTCCCCAAACGGCTCAATCCTGTGTAACGTGTAGTGCCGTCAGATCCTGCTGGGCTCAATGAGCACTGATATTGGACAGCTTCTTGCAGAAACCCCTTAGCTTTTCAAAGAAGGGAGGAAAAACTAGCAAAAGTGCATCCTTGTACAAGGCCATATTTGTGGAAGTGCTCACATTTTAGCACCTGAATGGAGCGGCCAGCTTTTTTGACAAGTGCTGGGAGCTGCTACTGCTGAGGATAACAACAAATTCCCCTAGGTTTATTGTCAGGGATGGTGATGGCAAGGAGATTTAACTAACTGAATGCATGTGGCACATCAATGAAATGTTAGTGATAGGGAGGATCACTATAGCAATATATACCTGTTCACTAGGTGTTTCTTACCAGAGTGTTGTCCCACTTGTGACGTCCTGTGCAATAGGTGTAAGGCCAGCCCCACCATTGTCCTCTGTGGCTCATTTTAGTTTACACCGTTGTTCACTACAGGAAAAGCTGAATGCCTGAGCTGAACTTTTTGGAGTGAGCATTTTTTCTGAAAATGCCTGCCAGCCCCCCTTCCCACCCTCCAAAAAATGAAGTTTTGCTTTCTCAAAGTATTTCACAGTCTTTGAATAAAATAAAAGGTAGGGATGCTGAACAAGAATAGAGAGAGAGGAGAGTCTCCTCTCTCAACAGCTTAGAAATCCCCCTCATCTTCCCTGAATTTTTTGCCTCATACATGCCTGGCACACTCTGATTTGCCCAGCAAGTTATCCAGAAAACTTCAGAACAATTAAAAGCCCGCTTTTTTTATTGCTAATATTTCTGTAGCTCTTTCTGAGGCAAAAATTTCAAGCTGATGTTTGTGGCAAATAATGTTAAGGTTCTGACTGTAGTCTCCAACATAGAAATTGAGATGATGGCAGACTGTTTTTAAACACCCTTAATCACTGCTGAGAAAGGGACTTTTTCTTATATTTTTAAGGATAATATAAGACATTGTAGTTGTGCTCTTGCCCTTTAAGAAAGCTATACTCAAAAAGGGCATATGCATATTGAAGAGTTGTATGTAGTTCAACATATTAATTTGTTTATCATCATTTAATAGTGCTGTTCTTGTAATGAAGCTAAACTTCTGAATTCCAAAACTGAAATGAAAATTCTGAAATCTGAAATGCACTCCATAGAAACTGTGTCTTGGATACGTGCAGAAATTCAGAGATACAGATGGGAATTGAGGCTTTATCAAATTATTTGGCTTTCATTAGAGCTGAATAAATAGTAACACATGAAACCTAATTCTATCCAATTTCTTTGTTCTGGTAAATTACTACCTACGCCTCTAGCTTTTCTAGTTCCTGTGTTCCTAGAGCAGCAAGTGCTTTTTCCCCTCAGAGCATTTTGTTTAAGCGTTTAACCCCTCTCTCCCCCCTCTTCCCTCCCCTCAACAACATATAGGCATTTCAAAAGAAGTACATTTGGAGACAAGCATTTCTTGAATCAGCTTTGAGTACAACTCTTGTACAAGTTGTCTTTTTGGGTTTTTGATGCTTTCAGCGTCCTTCACTTTCTGTAACGTGCTGGTATGTTTTTCTTTGAACAGAACAATTGTAGTATGATATAGGATGTTCACTTTAATTTCCATAACGTGTCAGATATTAATATTTGCACATTGGTTGCTGATGTGCAGGTGAACCACAGGCCTTGCATATCAGTCCTGAGGGGAATCGATTCTCTGTGCTGAAACGCTGTCATTGCTCTGTAAAGAAGAGCTACGGACACAGACACACAGTTGCAGAAAATATCCCTCGTGTTAAATACAGTATAAAGAATCTGTTTTTCCCCCTCTTATTATTCCTATTGTTTTATTTCCAGCCCTCTTGCTGGTGGCTGCCTTTGTGGCACTTCAGCTGTGATTAGATGGGCGGGCAAGCGGCTTCCTCTAGAGCTAAAGCCAGCTGGGTGAAAAGACTGGCAAACCCTCAACTCCTCGTCTACCCACTGCCTTCACGGCTGAGTTTATTATCTCCATAGCTCTGTGACATGCCCAGTCTGCGTGAGCCAGGGATCTCAGAGCACAAGTCAATATTCGGTAGTCAGAGCTCCCTTATTACCGCTCTCTTGCTATGCTTATTTTGATGTAGTCATAACCTAAAAAACTGCCTAATAGCGAGGAGGCTGGGGGGGAGGGAGGAGGAGAGGCAGAGAGAGAGGGTCATCCACTTCTAATGCTGGAAACCCTGTGATAATCTGTTCCATGCATTCAAATGAAAATATGACTTCTTGGCAGAGAATAGCATTATAATGTAAAATCCCATATGCTGTTATACAGTATGTTGCAATCTGTTTTACTGCTGCCTCTATTCTAACGAGTGAATACTGCCAATAAAGCAATTGAAGATAACACTAATTGCTTATTTCTGTGATCCATAATTTTTATGGCTGCCTTATAGCTCTTTAGTCAAATAGATGTTTTTTGGCCTCTCAGATCTAGAACTCATGTACTGTAGCGATTGAGGCTGAAAATCTGCATGCTGGCCTGAGAGATTTTTCTAAGCTGATGAATAGTGTGTGTGTGAGGGCAAAATAATTGAAAAGTGTTAAAGAAAATAGAAGTCTTAAATCAGTCATAACAGGTCATAACACTGGATTTCATCAATATTTTTTAATATAAATTGGGCTCTTTCTCTATCCCTCTTGCTTCTATAGAATCATCTTTGCTGTGGAGTAATAAGACATTGGTTTTCAAAAATAAAACTTCCTTAAGCTTTTCAGAGCAGCGGTGGTGGTCTGTGTGCTCTTCTAGGCACCTTTGTGTCTCCAAGAGATAGAAGTGACACCATTGGCATATGAGGCTAGTCAAGTCCTAGTCTTGCTGCTTCAGATCAGGGCTAATCTCGTGAATGACCAGTTCTTTCACTTACAGGGTAGGTCCCACCATCTCCTAGCAGCTCCTGTGTCATTTGAGTCCTCCCTCAAGATTGCAAATCAAAGGTGCAACGCTAACCATGAAGTTTTGAAGGCCAGTGAAGAGAATGGGCCAGATTCATAATCCATTTGGGGTTCCCTCATCTTTTTGGGGTGTTCTACAAGGGCCAGTAGAGCTGCCTGTCCCAGCATTCCCACACCATGCTGAGGTTGTGCAGCAGCTTCTAAAGCAGCCCCTTGCAGACCAAGGGAAATGCGTTGATGAGTCCGAAAAAGACATGTCTCATGGTCAGTATTAGGAAACCGAACTCACTGTTAATGGGAAGGTCAGAAACTTCTCCTGAATAGTTACTTGCCCTCCTGTGCAATGCTCTGATGTTTAGGGCACTTGCCTGATTTAAAGCAGATGTCTTTTATACTGGAAATATGAAGCATGAGTCAGTGGGTAGCAAAAGTATCCATTTGTTGGGTAGTAAACGTCTCCTTGCTCATTTAGTAACCTACTTCTTCAATGTGCCATGTTGTGGGGAGGATGGGTGTTGTTTTGGGGGCTAGCTCCCACTGTAGCCGTGGACATTTCACATTTTATTACATTGTAGGTTATCACTGATGTGCTTAAAGAACACGACTAGCCGAGTTCCTAGAGGGCTGTTAGCATTTGTGTGGTTCAGCCTGACAGCGGGGGTAGACTCCAAGGCTATTTCCAACATTGGGAAGGTGTCTGTGGGTCCTCTCTAGCATCTGGAAGGAAAGGCACCAGTCTCTTGCCCCAGCGGGAAACAGTGGGGCAGGTACAGGCAGCCAGCTTTCTGCCTGTCTGGCTGGCTGCGAAGGGGAGATGGCAGCAGGGCATAGAAAACAGGCTGAGGCGGCTCCAGCTCAGCAGCTGCCTTCCCCCTGCCAATGACCTCTCAGCAGCAGCGCTGATCTGCTCCATGGGATGCTGCAGCTGGGGCTTTCTACCCCGCAAGGCCCTCCCGACGCCCCGCCAGCCGCTGTGGCTGGGCCACCACCCTCCCCGTGGCACAGCGTGGCATGGAGGGGAGAGGGGAAGAGCCAGCCAGGACCAGGTCCAGCAGGATTTATAGTTCTCGGGGGTGTCGGAGCATTGCCATGGGCTGGCTTTCCCTAAAATCTCCGGATGTAACTACTTCATTGCAACTAGGAGGTCCAAATTATGCTCCAGCCTTGCATAGACAGTACAGTGAGGGGCGATTCGCGGTATGTCAGAGTCGGGCTGCCTTTAAAACAGGGAGCAATACACAGTCACTGAAGCACGGTAGGGGAAGATACGAAAACAGACTTAATGTTGTTCCTTGCATTCCATGTAAAGCACATTCTGGGTAATGTTTGTGATTTCTCTGAAGCTATTCATTACCAGCATATCAGTGCTGTGCATTCATTTATGTGTTTATAATGAAAGAGATGTGATCACAACAAGGCACTATAGAATCCAGCCTTCATATTCTTCTGCAGGTAAAATCCCTATTGACTTCAGTGGCTGT